>NC_134267.1:220008811-220261311 GCF_031893055.1 Leptodactylus fuscus | reverse complement strand
GTCAGGGGCCCGGCTAAATTGAAAAATGGGGGGGGGGGGTTTGGGACACGCAGATCTGAGTTGAACACATACGTGGCTGAAGCAAGGAGCTGACACAGGTCAGCTCCTTGCTTCGCCGCCGCCGCTGCTACTGGCTGTGTAGACGCGATGTGATGACGTCACATTGCGTCTACAGCTGTGCGCGAGAGAGAGAGGCGCACAGTGAGCGGCGCAGGAACGTGGAGAAGGTAAGTGTAATGTGTACACTCAGGTGGAATGTGAAACTGGGGGCAGATGAAGGAGAGGACATGAATCTGGGAGCAGAGATGTGGAGACATGAATCTGGGAGCAGAGATGTGGAGACATGAATCTGGGGGCAGAGATGGAGAGGACGGCATGACACTGGGGGCAGAGATGGAGAGGATGGCATGACACTGAGGGCAGAGATGGAGGGACATGAATCTGGGGGCAGAGATGGAGAGGACATGAATCTGGGGGCACAGATGGAGGGACATGAATCTGGGGGCAGAGATGGAGGGGACATGAATCTGGGGGCAGAGATGGAGGGGACATGAATCTGGGGGCAGAGATGGAGGGGACATGAAACTGGGGACAGATGAAGGGTGTATATGAAGCTGGGGGAGAGATGGAGGGGACATGAAACTGGGGATAGATGAAGGGTGTATATGAAGCTGGGGGAGAGATAGAGGGGGGACATATAATTTATACTGTGTGCGGACACATGAAAAATAAAATGAGAATGGGCGGAGTCAACACAAACATGGGCGGGGCTAAATTTGCTGCGGCGCGCAAAGCGTGCCGCACATTTTGTCCCTCTTTCGGTTCTTCAAATGTTGGGAGGTATGGGTACAGGGGGCAATGGAAAGATGTTAGAAGGTGGACGAGGGGGATTGTTGGGGCATCGGGTGTGTGACACTGCGGAGAGGGAACGTCTTGGGCAATAATATATAATATATAATATATAAGTTTTTAGCTGGAGAACTACAAAGCACACAATACCTCCAAAGGTATGTGTGCTTTGTATTAATAATGATGTAGGCCGCTATGCTACTAGCATAGCAGCCTGATTGGGGGTGGGACTTTCACTTTAAAGGAGTGTTCACATTGCGTTTTTGGCCTCCCTTGCTGGGATACGTTGGTAACCAGTCACAATCAGCTCCCCACTTATCCCTGCACGGAGAACTGCAGGCCCCCCGTTTTTTTTTTAATGGCTAGTTCTTCATGCAGGGATAAGTTGACAGCTGATTCTGACTGGTTACCAACGTGTCCCGGCAAGGGAGGCCAAAAACGCAACGTGAAAAAGCCCTGAGGATTTATTAGGAGGGCTCTTATAGATGGTGTTGGCCCCCTATAGGCGCTGTCACACGTAGCAGATTTTACCTGCAAATAGAATCTGATTACGCCTTGTAATTCTGCTAAAGGTAAATTTAATACCCCCCTAATTTGTCTGCCCCAAATTTAATAATTTGGGGCAGACACTTAGGCTGTTTGGGGCCCCAAAATTCCTGATGGCGGCCCTGTGCACACCGATAGAGGGCGCTGACTGAGAATGTGCAAGTTTGTCTTCCATGATGTAATTAGGAAGACAGAGTCTCAGTCAAGCAAACCAATAGAGGGCGCTCCCTTTAACATCATGCCGGCCTTCTCAGAGGCCTTTGTTTGCAATGATGTTGGGATTATACCAGATACAGTCTTCTCAGCCAAGGACAGCTTTTCCGATGTATTTGCATCTCATCAGCTTGGCGGAGAGAGGACTGATCTGGAAGAGGTGAGAGGCTTAGACAGGGTTGAGGGAATATCGTCACTCCATAGGGAGAGACCACCATATAGGTGTGCGGAGTCTTTTAAGCCATGAGCGCTCCACTGCAAAGGAACATGGGAAGAATATGAAAATCTGACTTCCATGATGTAATTAGGATGCCAGTGCCTCAAGTATGTGCACACCAATAGAGGGCGCTGACTGAGACTGTGCAAGTCTATCTTCCATGATGTAATTAGGAAGACAGAGTCTAAGTTAAGCAAGCCTATAGAGGGTGCTCCCTTTAACATCATGCCGACCTTCTCAGAGGCCTTTGTTTGCAATGATGTTTGGTTATATCTCATAATAATGTATCTTGCTAACAACAATATAATCCAATCTTGTTCAGCTTCAACAAGTCAAGAAAATACCAAGGGCATCATTGATTAGGAGTGTTCAATTGTATAGACTCGTAAGAAACAAGAGATGTCATGGTAGATTGTTGAAGATAGTTGGCAGACATGATAAGCGGACCTATATCATCAGTATACCTTGGAACATTACCACTGCGGTTGGCTTCACAATGGATGATGTGAGCTATGGAGTCTAAACGATCCTCTTGTTATTCTCCAAGAAGTTTGGTCATAACTGGTGGCATACCCTGATTGTCTTCCTTACAGTAGTCACCATTTGGCTGTGAGATTCAAAAAATGAAGGCACTGTGGGGTAGTCATGTTTCAGAACCAGGTGGTCATCAAAGGTGACAAATGCAGAGGTTAAAGCATCAGATTTGCCCATTTACTTGGATATCGGATGCAGCCCATAAATGGGGAGATAAAAGCAGAACATTTTAAACTCCATAAGAGCCCTAAACTATTTACATAAAAGAAAATGTAAATAAAAAATAAAAATATAAAATTTAAAAAAATATAATAATAAAAATAAAATAAATAAAATAAAATAATACATATAATAATGAAAAATCAAATATTAATAAAAATAAAAAATAACTATATCAAGAAATATATAAAATATAATGTAAAACATTGCAAAAAGTTTTCAATAAAAACTACAACATGCCCTGCAAAAAAAGAGGACTTACACAGCTCTGTACACGGAAATATATATATAAAAAAAATAAGCCTCAAAATATTTATTTTTCAAAGTTTTGGTTTTTTTTTAAAGGTATTAAAAAACAGGACAACTATATAAATTTGCCATTGTCCTAATCGTACTCGACTCAGGACAATATAACATGTATAACATGACATAAAAAAAAATAAGAAAATGGCACAAAAGCATTTTTTTTTCTAATTCCACCCCTCTGAATTCTTCCCAGCTTCCTAGTACATGGTACAGAACATAACGGGAATACTATGAAATACAAAAAAATAAACCCAATGCAACTCTGCGAACAGAAAAATGTTATGGCTTTTTGGAAGACAGGGAATAAAAAAAACTAAAATTGCAAAAATGAAAAATGAACGCGGCCGGAAGGGGTTAAGAACGCTGACAGTTACTTTGTCAGATTTAAGAATTTTTTATCCAGGGCTTTAACTTTTTATTACATTTTTTTTTTTTTTAGCATACGGCTACAGAAAGGAATAAATAATAAATAATATTCATAAAAATATAATAAGACGAGCATTAGAATGTATAGACTCCTTAGACTCGGGAGTCGGAATGTTATGACTTCTTTTTCTTATCGGATTCTCAATTATTTCCTTACAACTCTTGACTATGGGTAATTTGAGGGATGAATGGGTTCTTTATCCTCCATCATTGCATTGATGGGATCTTTTGTGTCTATTCGATGGAATATACTGAGTATATTTCCCATTAACCTTATGTTTCAAGGGCCGAAGACCATTGTCAATGGGAAACTATAGAATGTCTGCGTCCGAGTTCTCATAATGTATCACTTGTATTCACATTATATACATGTATTAACCCCTTCCTGCCGCGGGCATGTTTCGATTTTTATTTTCCATTTTTGACTCCACCCTTCCAAACCCCATATACTTTTTTATTTCTCCGCTCTCAGAGCCATATGAGATCTTAATAATAATAATAATACATTTTATTTATATAGCGCCAACATATTCCGCAGCGCTGTACAATTTATAGGGTTCAGATACAGACATACATAACAAAGAACGTCATTTCACACAATGGGACTGAGGGCCCTGCTCAAAAGAGCTTACAATCTATGAGGTAGAGGGGGTGACACAAGAGGTAGCAGGGGCGGCATTGCTTATACAGTGTTCAGACAATTTTGTGCATTAGGAATTGTGATAGGCTTGTCTGAAAAGATGCGTCTTTAGTTTAAAACTGTAGAAGTTGGGAGTTAATATTTGCGGGACAAATTTTTCTTCATGATTCCATCATTTATTACTCAGTACAATGTACTGGGTAGCTGGAAAAAAATTCAGAATGGGGTGGATTTGAAGAAAAAGTGCATTTGTGCACTATGGGCTTCGTTTTTACGGCATTCACTGTGCAGCCAAAATGACGTGTCACCTATATTTTATGTTTTGGTACGATTCCGGGGATACCAAATTTATATGGTTTTATTTACATTTTAACCCCTTAATAAAAATACAAAATTGTGCTAAATTTTTTTTTCTAAAATCTTCTGACTGATAGGGCGTCTCTTTTTTTGCGGGGCTTGGTGTATTTTTTAGTTATACAATTTTGGGGAATTGGTATTGTTTTGATCACCTTTTATTCAAATTTTTTTCAGAGGCAAAACAGTGAAAAAAAAAAACGGTTTGGCACTTTTGACTTTTTTTCCCGCTACGGCGTTTACCGTACAGGAAAAATATTTTCATAGATTTGTAGAGTGGGCATTTTCACACACAGGGATACCTAACACGTAGGTGTTTCACAGTATTTAAGCACTTTCTATGGAAAGTGGGGTGATTTTGAATTTTTAGTTTTTTTAATTTATTTTTTACTTTTTTTATTTTTTTTTTATTTTAATACACTTATTAGACCCCCTAGGGATCTTGAACCCCAGGGGTTCTGATCACTAATACAATGCATTACAATGCTAATGCATTGCAGTGCATTGCAAAAACCCAGCTCTTCAATTGCAGGCTACATAGAGCAGCCTGCAATAGAATCCATTGAATGACAGGCCAGAGAGCCTTCACAAGGCTCCCTGCTGTCATGACAATGTGACATCGGCCCTGGAGCTTCCCGTAAAAATGGCGGCGTCCATGTGCTGCTGGGAAAATGCTTTCTCGTCATCTTTGACCAAGGCGCCAAAGGCAGGCACTGATAGTGGGCATTAGCGCTGGGTATCTACTGTATAAAACAGTAGATACCCGTCGTCTATGGCGGCTGCCCAGCTGCTGAGCGGCCGCCATGTTTAAACACCCGGCATCCACCGTACTAGTACAGTGGATGTCGGGAAGGGGTTAATATTATTACTATCTTCCTGTAAAATACACAACATATACAGTCCTATGAAAAAGTTTGGTTTAATGCATATTGCGCATTTTCTGTTAGTACAATAAACCTCATTTCAATCCTGAAATATTACTGTGTCCATCAGTTATTAGATATATCAAACTGAAATGGCTGTTGCAAACACCAAAATATTTAGAACTAAAAATGATTAAGATTAATAGGGGTGCCCAAACTTTTTCATAGGACTGTAAGAGTTTTCTATACTTTTCAGGTTGTCTTACAAATATCCCAAGGCTGTAAAAGCCTAAAAGAAGATGGAGGATCTTAGAACTTCAGTGTCAGTGCAATGACAGCTCCTACATTGCTATGTTATGGTCTACAGAGAAATAAATAACACCAAAGCTACATAGCTGCTCTCATCTCACATCTTGTCCTCGGCCGAGGATTTATGTGCAGCCAGAAAATACTACTATAGAGCAGTACAGACAACAATAACACAGTGCATTTTACATGACTCCTAGTTAAAGAGGACCTTTCATGGTCCGGGGCACAGGCAGTTCTATATACTGCTGGAAAGCTGACAGTGCACTGAATTCAGCGCACTGTCAGATTTCCCAATCTGTGCCCTGGGTAAAGAGCTATCGGTCCCAGTACTGTAGCTCTTTACAGTCAGAAAGGCGTTTCTGACAGTCAGTCAGGTACGTCCTTCTCCACAGCAGCGCCTATCGCGCTGTACAGTCTGAGCGGAGAGGAACGCCCCCTCCCTCTGCCCACAGTGCTCATCCATAGACTAGTAGTATCAGGAGGGGAGATGGCGTTCCTCCCTGCTCACACTGTACAGTGCAATAGGCGCTGCTGTGGAGAAGGACGTACATGACTGACTGTTAGAAACGCCCTTCTGACTGTAAAGAGCTACAGTACTGGGACCGATAGCGCTTTACCCGGGGCACAGATCGGGATAGACGACTGAATTCAGCGCACTGTCGGCTTTCCAGCAGTATATAAAACTGCCTGCGCCCAAACCATGAAAGGTCCTCTTTAAGGAAAAAATTGTACAGATTATGTTTTACATTAAAAGATTGCGGCAAAAATTATTAATATAAAAAAAGGTAATTAGTTATTGCTCGACAATGACACATTATAATAATATTAATATAATAAAATATCAAAATAAATTATTTACGGTGCTTTCAATTATGAGATTCATAAATTAAATAGAAACCCAATGGGTGGTCCGGAAATGGTTAAAGCAACGTTTATGCTAAACATATTTAAAGGGGTTGTCCCATCACAAGGATCCTATCTACACTGCTTGTTAATGTGGATGTGAGACTTTTCCTAAATACACTGCTTCAGCAAAACTCCTTTGTTTGTCCACTGTCTTACTTTATTCAATTCATTGTTAACACAGCCCTGACTTAGCTGCTCAAAAGTCAAGTGATGTATCTGCTGCTCTCAGGGAGGGGAGGAGGGGCTAAATGCAGGGAGCGAGCCTGTGTTTCTAGCTATTCCTGTCTGCACCACGTGACCTAGCTCCCTGCTCTCAGATAGGGGAGAGGAGCTACTTTCATTTCTGAACGTCTTCTGTTCTCCCAGTTATCAGACTAGCTAATTCAATTGTGTTCATTATGGCAGAGACAGGCAGTCTCTGTATGTAACACAGAATGGAGTTGCTCCTGCCTGTACTTGATAGTCCAATATTGTGCATATAGTGTTTAAGGACCTTTGATGACATCACAGACCCTTCAGCCGCCCCATAGGATCATGCTATGCGGTGGGCGGAGCTACATGCTAATTTGGGGGTGGAGCTAAACCCTGCCCACCAAATAATGCAAGAAACCAGGAAGAAAGAAGATTTTACAGCAATGAAGACTGGTGAGTATGCGACATGGGAATACCCCTTTAAGAATTTTACATTCGTCACTATTTATATATACTAAATCCTGTCATTTCTACACTGACCACTCACAGTTTTCTTTGCAGTTTTCAGCTCATTTACATCACAGACAAGACAGACATAATTACAATAGAAGATAACACCTCTACAGATGCACCAATGACCCATCATAGATTGTAAGCCCTCGCAGGCAGGGCCCTCTACCCCACTGTGCCAGTTGGTCACTGTTAGTATTATACAGTTAGGGCCAGAAATATTTGGACAGTGACACAATTCTCGCGAGTTGGGCTCTGCATGCCACCACATTGGTTTTGAAATGAAACCTCTACAACAGAATTCAAGTGCAGATTGTAACGTTTAATTTGAAGGGTTGAACAAAAATATCTGATAGAAAATGTAGGAATTGTACACATTTCTTTACAAACACTCCACATTTTAGGAGCTCAAAAGTAATTGGACAAATAAACATAACCCAAACAAAATATTTTTTTTTTCAATATTTTGTTGTGAATCCTTTGGAGGCAATCACTGCCTTAAGTCTGGAACCCATGGACATCACCAAACGCTGGGTTTCCTCCTTCTTAATGCTTTGCCAGGCCTTTACAGCTGCAGCCTTCAGGTCTTGCTTGTTTGTGGGTCTTTCCGCCTTAAGTCTGGATTTGAGCAAGTGAAATGCATGCTCAATTGGGTTAAGATCTGGTGATTGACTTGGTCATTGCAGAATGTTCCACTTTTTTGCACTCATGAACTCCTGGGTAGCTTTGGCTGTATGCTTGGGGTCAACTTGGCAGCATTTGGCTGAATCTGGGCTGAAAGTATATCCCGGTACACTTCAGAATTCATCCGGCTACTCTTGTCTGCTGTTATGTCATCAATAAACACAAGTGACCCAGTGCCATTGAAAGCCATGCATGCCCATGCCATCACGTTGCCTCCACCATGTTTTACAGAGGATGTGGTGTGCCTTGGATCATGTGCCGTTCCCTTTCTTCTCCAAACTTTTTTCTTCCCATCATTCTGGTACAGGTTGATCTTTGTCTCATTTGTCCATAGAATACTTTTCCAGAACTGAGCTGGCTTCTTGAGGTGTTTTTCAGCAAATTTAACTCTGGCCTGTCTATTTTTGGAATTGATGAATGGTTTGCATCTAGATGTGAACCCTTTGTATTTACTTTCATGGAGTCTTCTCTTTACTGTTGACTTAGAGACAGATACACCTACTTCACTGAGAGTGTTCTGGACTTCAGTTGATGTTGTGAACGGGTTCTTCTTGACCAAAGAAAGTATGCGGCGATCATCCACCACTGTTGTCATCCGTGGACGCCCAGGCCTTTTTGAGTTCCCAAGCTCATCAGTCAATTCCTTTTTTCTTAGAATGTACCCGACTGTTGATTTTGCTACTCCAAGCATGTCTGCTATCTCTCTGATGGATTTTTTCTTTTTTTTCAGCCTCAGGATGTTCTGCTTCACCTCAATTGAGAGTTCCTTTGACCGCATGTTGTCTGGTCACAGCAACAGCTTCCAAATGCAAAACCACACACCTGGAATCAACCCCAGACCTTTTAACTACTTCATTGATTACAGGTTTACGAGGGAGACGCCTTCAGAGTTAATTGCAGCCCTTAGAGTCCATTGTCCAATTACTTTTGGTCCCTTGAAAAAGAGGAGGCTATGCATTACAGAGCTATGATTCCTAAACCCTTTGTCCGATTTGGATGTGGAAACTCTCATATTGCAGCTGGGAGTGTGCACTTTCAGCCCATATTATATATATATATATATATATATATATATATATATATATATATATATATATATATATATATAATTGTATTTCTGAACATGTTTTAGTAAACAGCTAAAATAACAAAACTTGTGTCACTGTCCAAATATTTCTGGCCCTAACTGTATCTACCTGTATATTTTGTGTACTGTATGTAACCCCCAAATGTAAAGCACCATGGAATTAATACTGCTATATAAATAAATAAATAATAATAATAATAATAATAATAATAATAATAATAATCATTACATCCACTAGCGATAACAGATGATGTCACAGATTATCCTTCTCTCTGGACAGATCATGTCTAGAATTAGTAAGCTGCAGTCTATTGCTGCCTAAGGCCTTGAGACTGCAGTAAAGAGCGGAGAAACGGCTCAGGCAAGATGGCCGCCCCCATGATCATGTACAAAAATTACAATATTAATAAAAAAAAATCAACCATCAAAAAATAAAACCATCATGGGTGAATAACGTAATACATTTCACTACAGTAATAAAATATGCTGATACTTTCCCTTTAAGCCCCATTTATTATAGCTGTCCTAAACCATCACTCCCTGTGATACGACCACTCCAAGACCACTTGTAAAAACCAAAAAAAAAATAAACATCAATGACATTATTTCTCTTCCCCAGACTGACATTTAATGAACGAAACAAAATGGAAACACATGAAACATTCCCTTTAAAGTTCAGTAGAGTAGAAAATCAAGAATTTCAATGTCTGATGCCGTCGATTGCGATCCTTTATCTTCGGTTATCTGGTTCACGCCCTATGACCTTCGAGGAAATGTTTTGTTTTTTTTTAACTTTTTTCTCTCCTTTGATTCTGAATGTAAGAAGTTCCTTTACCATCAATTACTATTCCTAATGCTATTTCGTGAATAGGGACACGAGTGCAATCGATGTTATCGTCGCAACGTTTGAGCTTTGTATTTTTTTTTTTTTTGGCATTTCTTTGTAAGCCGGGGCCTCCCGCTGCTCGGCAATGATTAGTAATATTACGGATTGTGTCATGCAGGATGCTTCAAGAAATCCACCTACTAAAATACCATTGTTTACACAAGTTTAAAAGCATTGAAAAAACCATCTGTGTTTTTCCTTCTTTTCACCTTAACAGCATCTGCTCGGCGGGATGTTTATAAATATTGAAATTCCATTCAAGCAATCGTTTCTTGCTTCGGAATACTTAGATAAATGTTCTGTTGTCCTCTTAGGGGATTGTTTTCATGGAGTCGGAATGTGTTCGAGTTCGTAAGAAAATATATCGCAACTGTCGCGTAATATTTTACTTTGGTGTTTGCACTGTTGTGGTCAGGCGATACACAAAAATCTTAGTTTACAGACTGGTATTGGGCAGACCTCTTGAGATTCGTCTCGAAAATATACACAAGGCGTGCCCAGAAGTTTTGTTATTGCCGTTATTATACTCTGGGGTTTCTTCAGAAGCGGAAGTCTAGGGGAGGTATGTAAACACAACAAAGTCATACTCAACTCTCCTGGGCTCAGTCATAGTTCTCCATCCTCTTCTAGACTTCTGAAATACATACTCACCTCTCCTGGGCTCAGCCATAGTTCCCCATCCTCTTCTGGCCTTCTGAAAGACATACTCACCTCTCGTGGGCTCAGCCATAGTTCCCCATTCTCTTCTGGCCTTCTGAAAGACATACTCACCTCTCGTTAGCTCAGTCATAGTTCCTCATCCTCTTCTGGCCTTCTGAAAGACATATTCACCTCTCCTGGGCTCAGCCATAGTTCCTCATCCTCTTCTGGCCTTCTGAAAGACATACTCACCTCTCGTTAGCTCAGCCATAGTTCCTCATCCTCTTCTTGCCTTCTGAAAGACATACTCACCTCTCCTGGGCTCAGCCATAGTTCCTCATCCTCTTCTGGCCTTCTGAAAGACATACTCACCTGTCATGGGCTCAGTCATAGTTCCCCATCCTCTTCTGGCCTTCTGAAAGACAGTGGCCCCTTAGGATCTCAGTTATCATGCAAGGTAGGTCAACTTCATAGCACTAGTTAAGGTACCATTACTGGCCTCCATGGTCATCCAGGTCTACTGTCACAAAAATAATCCAGGAGAGCATGGGACACATAACAAACATTGCAATGGATCCCAGGAGAGGTGAGTATAATATTTATTATGCATAAAATATCTAAGACGAAAAAAAGACATGGACCACACATGCCAAACTTATACATTGATCTTGTGATGATTCTCAGCAAATTCTACAATACTGAACACAAGGTTCTTAGTATACATATTGATTAAGTTGTATAAGCCCACTAGCCACTTCACAGCGACCTCTTTATAGGGAGTCCCTACTCTACTGGGTCCGGTGCTGCACAGCGACCACCACCACTGCAAGCAGCACCCACATGGAGAGCAACCTAGCAGCTCATCAATATCCCTGCAACCAGGCTAAGCCCTTAGGCTCTGGGATATATTATTAATAAAAATGAGTTGAAATTCCCTTTATTAAAGCCCATTTGACACCTTAAAGGGGTTGTCCAGGGCAACCACTTTTTAAATACGAGGCTGGGGAAGGTACTCCAATGTCTTCCAACGCCTTCCAGTCCTGTTACTCTGGTGTTTTCTTCCCCATAGCACTGTGGCGTCCCATATCAATGACCTCAGTGGTCATGTGCAGTGGACATGTCCAGAAGAAAACACCGGAACAGCAAAACTAGACTTTGGTGGGAGATATCGGAGCACAAGGGACAGGGGAGTTGGGTTGTTTTATTTTTCATCACTTTCCCCGGTCTTATATTAAAAAAGTGGTTATCCTGGACAATCCCTTTAATTAATTGCCCCCTTATATTATGCCCCTAATTCCCCCTGTCATAAATACTGCTCCCCTAATGTCCCTTTATATAAATGATACCCCCTTCTATTCATAAAGTCCCCTAATGCCCCCTTATATAATTGATGTCCCCTAATGAACACTTATATAAATAACCCCCCCCATATTTTAATGATGCCCTTATATAAATAACACCTCTTAAGTTTAAAAAGCCCCCTTATATAAGATACCCCTTCCTAAAAACCCCTTATCATAGGCATAACCAGTAAAGAATGGGCCCTTGAGTATAATGATCAAAGATCTGAGAAGATGCCGAACATAAAAACCACTATTACTTGCCTATCCTGGGATCCGTCTCACTCCCTGCAGCCTTCGGCCATTTTCAATGTTGGCATAGATGTCACTTGGGCCAGACCAATGTTACAACGCATATTGGTGTCGGCCTGGCCCATGTGACATCTGGGACATTAACATAAAGGCCCAAAACCTGCTGTGATTAACCGGATCCCAGGAGAGGTAAGTAATACTGTTTGTTTGGGTCTCTGATTGTTATACTACGGGGTCTGAAAAGACCCTGGAGTATAATGATAGTAGAATTTGTTGGGGTTCATGGGTCCGGGCCTCACTTACTGATCCCCGGTCCTGCTCACAGCCACTTCTGCTCTCCCATTCTGCATCCTATAGCAGAAGGGGAAGTGAAGGCAGTCATGAGTAGGAGCAAAGATAGGTAAGTCCAAGGAGTAACAAATATTGCCACCTGAGGCAGCCGCCTCACCTTGCCTCGTTAGAGATGCACCCCCAGACAAGATAGATAGCTAGGTAGAATTACATAGATGCATAGAGATAAGAAAGAAAGAAAGAAAGAAAGAAAGAAAGAAAGAAAGAAAGAAAGAAAGAAAGAAAGAAAGAAAGAAAGAAAGAAAGAAAGAAAGAAAGAAAGAAAGAAAAATAGTTGTATAGAGCAGCACCAAAAAGAGACCTGACCCAGTCATTGGGTGCAAGTTCCAAGTGATCAGGCATAAAAATAAATCAAAATAAGTCAAAAATAAAGTCAGAAAATAAATAAAACAAGGTGAGGATTTATTCCATAGCACCGTTTCGGTCCCAGAAGTGCAGGACCTTTCTCAAGCAGTAGCCTAGCGCAATGTACAGACTTTTATAGTGAAATACATGTCACTCATTGTAGTCAATAACAATCAAACACATCATTAGACTAGAGATGAGTGAACAGTAAAATGTCCGAGGTTCAATATTCGTTTTGAGTAGCCCCTCAATATTCGACTACTCGAATCAAATATCGAACCCTATTATAGTCTATGGGGGGGAAATGCTCGTTTCAGGGGTAGGCAACATTCGATCAAATTATACTTACCGAGTCCATGAGTGAGGGTCGGGCTGGATCCTCCGAGAAGTCTTCTCCGTGCAGCTTCCCCGTGGCGTCTTCCGGCTTTTCATTCACTCTACCAGGCATCGGGCCAGGGCAGAGCCGACTGCGCATGTCCACACTACAAGCGATGCCTGGCAGAGTGAATGAAGAGCCGGAAGACGCCGCGGGGAAGCTGCACGGAGAAGACTTCTAAAGGTAGGAGAAGAACCAGCGTTGATTGGCCGACTGTATAGCATTCGGCCAATCAATGCTGGTTCTGCATCGAACTTTTACATTTGAACCGTGAGTGGTACTTGATCGAGTACGAGTATTTCGAATACCGTAATATTCGATCGAATACTACTCGCTCATCTCTAATCATTAGTAAAAATATTACATTACACAATGATCAAAACATGTGGCAATCATATAAAGTGCAAAAGTGTCAAATGTGCAAGATTTAGAATCAAGTGATATATTGCACATATATTCAATATTATAACAGCATATAAATTTGAGATGTGCTATAATAAAAACACAAGTGTAGCTTATACAGGGATTAATGAACTGCTTGTAAGAGATAACATCACATGTGTTGCGTATAAGTGTAATAAAGGATCAAAGACTCACCCACTATGATCATTGTGTAATGTAATATTTTTACTAATGATGTATTTGATTGTTATTGACTACAATGAGTGACGTGTATTTCACTATATAAGTCTGCACGCTACACTAGGCTACTGCTTGAGAAGGGTCCTGCACTTCTGGGACCGAAACGGGGCTATGGAATAAATCCTCACCTTTTTTTTATTTATTTTTGTAGTGCTCTTCATTTGCTGCATTAGATTGATACATAGAGATAGATAGATAGATAGATAGATAGATAGATAGATAGATAGATAGATAGATAGATAGGAGATAGATAGGTAGATAGATAGATAGATAGATAGATAGATATGAGATAGATAGGTAGATAGATAGATAGATAGATAGATGGATGGATGGATGGATGGATGGATAGATAGATAGATAGATAGATAGATAGATAGATAGATAGATAGATAGATAGATAGGTAGATAGATAGGAGATAGATAGGTAGGTAGATAGATAGATAGATAGATAGATAGATAGATAGAAGATAGATAGGTAGATAGATAGATAGATAGATAGATAGATAGATAGATAGGAGATAGATAGATAGATAGATAGATAGATAGATAGGAGATAGATAGATAGATAGATAGATAGATAGATAGGAGATAGATAGATAGATAGATAGATAGATAGATAGATAGATAGGAGATAGATAGATAGATAGATAGATAGATAGATAGATAGATATATGGATAGATAGATAGATAGATAGATAGATAGGTAGATAGATAGGAGATAGATAGATAGATAGATAGAAGATAGATAGGTAGATAGATAGATAGATATATGGATAGATAGATAGATAGATAGATAGGTAGATAGATAGGAGATAGATAGATAGATAGATAGGAGATAGATAGATAGATAGATAGATAGATAGATATATGGATAGATAGATAGATAGATAGATAGATAGATAGGTAGATAGATAGGAGATAGATAGATAGATAGATAGAAGATAGGTAGGTAGATAGATAGATAGATAGATAGATAGAAGATAGATAGGTAGATAGATAGATAGATAGATAGATAGATAGGAGATAGATAGATAGATAGATAGATAGATAGATAGATAGGAGATAGATAGATAGATAGATAGATAGATAGATAGATATATGGATAGATAGATAGATAGATAGATAGATAGATATATGGATAGATAGATAGATAGATAGATAGGAGATAGATAGATAGATAGATAGGTAGATAGATAGATAGATAGATAGATAGAAGATAGATAGATAGATAGATAGATAGATACTGTAGACAGATGATAGAGTGCAGTCATTGTAGAAAGGTTACCAAGAATAACTATAATCTGATGATTTTACATGATATCCTTTATGTTTCATCAATATGCTGTACAAAAATAGCTCCATCATAGGTCCACGTTTCCTTCCCCCCAGGTACGACTAGCTATTGCCTCGGGCACCTAATACTGTCAAGACAACTTGCCTAATTACCTGCATTGAAAGCCCTGATGCGTTTTAGGTCTACGGTCCATACAGCGGTATACTCGGGCAGTCTCACCAGGGCGGTCTAGGTGAGTAAGGCCCCTCCATGGTGCACCAATGAAGGTGTCGCTGTCAGTGATTCCCCCATACGGTGCAGGCTCTGATACCATTTTCAGCATGATTTAGGTGATGAGACAAGCTGCAGTTTGCTCCATCCTGCTATTTGGTGTGTGCTAAGGCATACAGGCATGTGTAATAAGGCAGGCTGCCAGGAGACAGTCAGTAATAAGATAATCGCTGCCCCTCAAGACCTCACACAGGCCACTGCCTTGCAAGAAGATTTTAACAATCTATAAACTTGTCATAGCATGCCCCATAACAATACATTATTGTCTGACCCCGCAGCATCAGGATACATGGTACGACAAGCTCCAAGACATAATTCTCCAAGTACATGATGTTCACTGCTCCTTAAATGATCCATTTATTTTACACTTTCTTTTTACTTAGAATATTTGGAGGGAATGTATGAAACATAATTGGTGTCATTTGTCTCATTTTTATGTGATTTTAGATGGAAAAAATCCTGAATTATTGTCTTTTTCTCATTACAGGGGTTATTCACTTAAAACAAATGGATGCCCTTACTGTTGGCATCCCCGCAGGTCACCTGTTTGGTCAGATTGGGGGCTCCTGTCAACCTCCAAGAGAGAGTGCTCACTAGCGACCTCTTCCAAAATGTATGGTCATGGGTACTGCAATGGTGTCCAATTCAATTGTATAGGGTACCACCACAGTACTCATTCATCCCAATACACCACAGTAAATTAAAGTATCATACGTCACAGTAAGTTCACACGGGGTTTTTTTGGTCAGGATTTTGAGGCCGTACCAATGGGAGCCGCTCAGTTCTTTTTTCCAGGAGCCATTCCAGTCCTGTCCATGTCCCATGTGACCCACCCAATCCCACCCCGCCCTTTGTGTAACAAAGAGTGATAAACCCTCCTAAGTAGCTATTTATTGCCCCCTCACAGTATAATACCCATTATTGCCCCACACACAATATGATGCCCCCTTAGTGTTTCCTACATAACATAATGTCCTATTCTAGCCCCATCACAGTCGTTAAGTGCCACCACACAATGTATTTCTCCTAATAGTGTCCCCAAACTGTTATGTCAGTCCAGGTAGCTGCAACGGGGCTAAGGGATAGCAGTAGGGAATCTCGCCCTGCACTACTCCCACTAGCTATCCCGGTCCCTGCCTCACGGGTGTGGGTCGGCTGTACTCAGGCTAAGCCTGACCCCGACAGCTCCTCTCTCACTGATACCGTAGGCCTAGAGGGAAGTGGGAGAAGGAATGCCCTATAAGATCTCTAGGGACTGGAGACTAAAGGGGGTCACCCCTAACGAAAAAGTGAAGCTGCTACTGACAGGGACTGACAAGGGTGTGCGCTGACTAACAACACAAGCAGCACACAGGAAACATGTGGGAAAGGATTCCCCCAAACCAATATGGGAAGGAACCATACACTAGGAAACAAACACAGGGAAACTGAGTAGAAATCAAAGGATAAGGCAATTCACTCACACAGTCAATTATACACAGAGGGAGGATTGGTGAACACAGAAGGGAAAACACACAAACCAACTCGTTCACCCAAACCTCCCAAAAACCAACCACGGAACCTCCTCTATCCCAGATAACCACCTACTCCTCCTGCTAAGGCCTAGCTCTGTAAAAGCGACACTCAGTACAGAACCATGGGAGGCATGGGTTTAAATACAGAGTAGAGACCACTCCTCCCAGGTGCAAATGGGAGGACAGACTAATCAACCAGGAGATAAAGCTGCCTACCAGCAGTGCGCACGTGCAAGTCAGAAGGTGTGCACCAATACTCACGACAGGACAACCCCACAGCGCCAGGATGCCACCCCAGACACTGCGCAGCCCAAAACTCCCCAGGTAAGAAAAATAGAAATTAAAGAACCTAAATACACCTAACAGGATCCTCCCCTCAAGGAGAAGACTCCGGATTCTCTAGGAGCATCCTTCTTCGGGAACTCCTTGTGGAATTTCTCCACGAGTCTGGGAGCTGACACATCCGACTCCAGGACCCAAGAATTATCCTCAGGACCGTATCCCTTCCATGCCACCAGATACCATAGCTTCCCCCGAACATATTTGCTATCCAGAACTCGGGATATCTCATACTCCCCGGACTCAGAAACTGGTGGAACCTTAACTGGAGACGTTCCCTTCTTGGCCTTCTTTAACAAGGAGACATGGAAGACCCGGTTTATCTTCCACCTTTTAGGTAGTTGCAGCTGCGCCGCCACTTCATTTACCATCTTAATGATCTTAAAAGGACCCACAAATCTGGGACCCAGCTTCTTGCTAGGAACCTTCAACCTGATATTCTTGGTGGACAACCAAACCATCTCACCAGGGAAGAACTGCAACTCTCCTCTCTTCCGATCCGCCTGGACCTTAGCCTGGTGCGACGCCCGCACCAGATTCTCTCGGATACGGGACCATACCCCTTGCAGCTTTTTAGAAAATAGCTCCTCCTCCGGAACTGGGGAATAAATGGAAGAAAATACTCCGAAAACAGGATGTCTACCACCGGAGCAAAAAGAAGGTGTGGTACCTGTGGCATTGGAATCATGGTTGTTTAGGGAAAATTCTGCCAGGGGGAGAAAGGCAGCCCAATTATTCTGGTTCTCTCGAACAAAACACCTCAAAAACTGTTCCACATCCTGATTCTTCCTCTCTGTTTGTCCGTTAGACTCTGGGTGAAACCCGGAGGAAAACGACAGTGTAACTCCCAACCTGCTGCAAAAAGCCCGCCAGAATTTAGCCACAAATTGCGGTCCCCTGTCCGAAACGATCTCCTCAGGAAGACCATGCAACCTTACAATCTCTTTAATAAACGCCTCAGATAGTGTCTTGGCACATGGCAGCCTGGAAAACGGGATCAAATGGCACATTTTCGTGAAGCGGTCAACGACTACTCAAATGACCGTGAAACCCTTAGACACCGGAAGGCCCGTGATGAAATCCATAGACAGATGAGTCCAAGGTGCCTTAGGAGGTTCCAATGGATGTAGAAGACCGTGGGGACGGGTATGCGACGCCTTGGCTCTTGCACAGACCGAACAATTTTGAACAAACTGCAAGACCTCCTTACTCCACCCTGGCCACCAAAAATTCCTAGACACCAATCTCATGGTCTCTGAAACCCCCGGGTGACCAGCAAGAACCGACTCATGACACTCCCTCAGGAGACTTTGTCGGAGAGTAGTTGGGACAAAAAGCTTGTTTCTAGGTATCTTGGAAGGTGCAGCGTGTTGCGCTTCGATCAAGGCCTTCTCCAATTTCGCGCCCAATACTGCTACCACCACTCCATCCCCAAGAATAGTGGCAGGCGCCTCTCGTTCCTCCTCAGTCGACATATACCGGGATAAAGCATCAGCCTTAACATTCTTTGAACCCGGCACATAAGTCACGTTAAAATGGAACCGCGCAAAAAATAGAGCCCATCTGGCCTGCCGTGCATTTAATCTCTTCGCCGACCCAAGATAAACCAAATTCTTGTGGTCAGTAAATACCTGGACTGGCCTTCTGGCCCCCTCCAGGAAATGACGCCAATGTTCGAACGCTAGTTTTATTGCTAGTAGTTCCCTATCTCCGATGTCATAATTCCATTCAGAGGCAGAGAATTTCTTAGAAAAGAAGGCACAGGGATGCGTACCCTCCTCGAACTCCTGAGAAAGTACTGCTCCCACCCCCACCGAGGAGGCATCCACCTCCACTCGGAAGGCCAACCTCTCATCCGGCTGTCTCAAAATGGGAGCGGACGAGAATCGCTTCTTCAGTTCTTCAAACGCAGCTAGCGCCTCTGGCGACCACTTAGCACAGTCAGCCCCCTTCTTAGTCAAGTCCGAGATAGGTTTCACAACCTCAGAAAATCCCTTGATAAACTGGCGATAATAGTTGGAGAACCCCAAGAACCGTTGGACCGCCTTTAGGTTCTCGGGTCGCGGCCACTCCAAGACTGCCCTGACCTTCTCAGGGTCCATCTCGAATCCCTTTTCCGATAGGATATAGCCAAGGAAACATAATTTATTGACCGCGAACACACATTTCTCCAGCTTAGCACTTAATTGGTTAACCCTCAGGAGATCTAAAACCTCTCTCACTCTCTCCCAATGAGTCTCCAAATCCGGGGTGTAAATGAGTATATCGTCCAGATAGACCACAACCCCCCTCCCTATGACGGCACTTAGTACATCATTAATAAAATTCTGAAAAAACGCAGGCGCATTGGTTAGACCGAAAGACATCACAAGATTCTCAAAGTGTCCTAGGGGTGTGTTAAACGCTGTTTTCCACTCATCCCCCTTCTTGATTCTCAGCAAGTTATACGCCCCACGTAAATCTATTTTACTAAACCAGCGGGCTCCCGTAATCTGGCTGAATAGATCTGAGATCAACGGAATGGGATAGGGATTCCGCACCGTGATTTTGTTAATCTCCCTAAAATCCAAACAAGGGCGCAACCCTCCATCTTTCTTCTTTACAAAGAAAAACCCCACTGCTACTGGGGACTTAGATGGGCGAATATGCCCCACCTCTATACTCCCCTCAATATACTCTTTGAGCGCCTCCCTCTCCGGAATAGTGAGATTGTACAACCTTGTCTTGGGTAACACTGCATTAGGTATAAATTTAATCGAGCAATCATAGGTGCGATGTGGTGGTAATGTCTTGGCTGCCCTTTCCTCAAAGACCTCCCTGAACTCACATATTTCTTGAGGCAAATTGTCTATAGACAAAGACATAACGGATATGGGCAGACATCGACCATTACACCCCTGCCACCAAGAAACTACTGACTCGGTCTCCCAGTTGATAATAGGGTTATGCTGCTTCAGCCAGGGCCACCCCAACACTACTTGTGCTGGTAACTTAGACAACAAGAACAAGTCAATCTCTTCCCTGTGGCCACCCACAATAAACTCCAAACCCTCCACCTGTTTGGAGATGACAGCTTGCTGTAGAGGGGTCTTATCAATAGCCCACACCGGTATCTGAGACTCCAAGACCAAAGGACTCACCCTTAATTGCTCACAAAACTCTGAGTCAATAAGGTTGACTGCCGAACCACAATCAACCAAAATCCGGCACTTCTGCCCATTTACCCATCCTTCAAGGGTCAACCCGGCAGTCTGAGTACAGGAAACATGCACACCTCCCTCCTTAGTAGGTTTTCTCCCTTTACCTTCAATAGACCTGGGGTTATTACTCTCCTTGGCGAACCATTCTCTGGAGGGGCATACCCTTGCTACATGTCCCATCCCTCCACACACAAAACAGCGTACTGTGCGGGACCCTTCACTCTTGGGTCTTGCACTTCGCACAGTGGCCCCAATCTGCATGAGTTGGTCCCCCGGGTCCTCTCTAAAAACAGAGAATTGAGGAGGGCTAAGCCCCCCAGGACTCTTGTCTCCACGCTCCCGGAGGCGCCGTCCAACTCTAATTGCCAGCTGCATGGCCTCATCTAGATCTCCCGGAACAGGGTGAGAAACTAGATGGTCTTTAACCTGGTCCGAGAGCCCTGTCTCAAACTGACTAAGTAGAGCGGGGTCATTCCAGTGTACTTCTGCTGCCCACCTACGAAACTCTGTGCAATATTTCTCTATAGCGTGATCCCCTTGCACCACACGTCGTAGGTTATACTCAGCCGTGCGTACCCTGTCCGGGTCGTCATACAGTAACCCCATTGTGGAGAAAAACGCCTCTACAGTTAGTAAGCAAGCTGAGTCGGCTGGTAACGAATGTGCCCAGATGAGGGGATCATCTCTCAATAAAGTAATAATAATCCCAACTCTCTGTACCTCAGAACCGGAGGAAAACGGCCGTAGCCGGAAATACAAAAGACAGTCCTTTTGAAATCGGAAAAAATCTGACCTCTTACCTCGGAAGGGTTCAGGTAAGCTGACTTTTGGCTCCAGAGGCCGACCCACAGGGGCGCTACTCACCTGCCTCTGTATGCCCTCCACCTGAGAGGCTGTGTGTTGAGCCAACTGCTGTACTTGAGATACGCCAGAAGCTTGGATGGCATCCATTCGTAGCTTGATCCCCTCCATCTCAGTGGAAATCTGCTGCACCGCCTGGTACAACTGTTTCAGGTCCATCATAATGCAAACGAAGCTTTTTTTTTTTTTTTTTTTTTCTTTACCGGCTGAGTGTACTGTTATGTCAGTCCAGGTAGCTGCAACGGGGCTAAGGAATAGCAGTAGGGAATCTCGCCCTGCACTACTCCCACTAGCTATCCCGGTCCCTGCCTCACGGGTGTGGGTCGGCTGTACTCAGGCTAAGCCTGACCCCGACAGCTCCTCTCTCACTGATTCCGTAGGCCTAGAGGGAAGTGGGAGAAGGAATGCCCTATAAGACCTCTAGGGACTGGAGACTAAAGGGGGTCACCCCTAACGAACAAGTGAAGCTGCTACTGACAGGGACTGACAAGGGTGTGCGCTGACTAACAACACAAGCAGCACACAGGAAACATGTGGGAAAGGATTCCCCCAAACCAATATGGGAAGGAACCATACACTAGGAAACAAACACAGGGAAACTGAGTAGAAATCAAAGGATAAGGCAATTCACTCACACAGTCAATTATACACAGAGGGAGGATTGGTGAACACAGAAGGGAAAACACACAAACCAACTCGTTCACCCAAACCTCCCAAAAATCAACCACGGAACTTCCTCTATCCCGGAACACCACCTACTCCTCCTGCTAAGGCCTAGCTCTGTAAAAGCGACACTCAGCACAGAACCATGGGAGGCATGGGTTTAAATACAGAGTAGAGACCACTCCTCCCAGGTGCAAATGGGAGGACAGACTAATCAACCAGGAGATAAAGCTGCCTACCATCAGTGCGCACGAGCAAGTCAGAAGGTGTGCACCAATACTCACGACAGGACAACCCCGCAGCGCCAGGATGCCACCCCAGACACTGCGCAGCCAAAAACTCCCCAGGTAAGAAAAATAGAAATTAAAGAACCTAAATACTCCTAACACAAACAGTATACCCCAAAGAGTATGATGTCCTCTCAGTGTCACAATAGAGTAAAATCCCCCCACACAGTATAATGCCTATTTAGTGTCCCCTCACAGTATAATACCCATTAGTACCCTACACAATATAATGCCCCCTTGGTGTTCCCTACATCGTATAATGTCCCATTCTATAACCCAACACAGTTTATTGCTCTCTAAGTCCTCCCACTCAACATATTGTTCCTACTAGTGTCCCCAAACAGTATACCCCAAAGAGTAAGATGTCCCAACCTGGCTTAACATAGGAAAATGGGTAGATAGCTAATTGTATGGGAGACAGAAGATATTTTAATACCTTAACAAAAATCCACAACTTTGAAAAATAATAAAGTGTTTGAGCTGCCATATTCTAACTTTTTAATATATATATTTTTTATATTTCCATGTACAGAGCTGTATATGGTGGGGCTTTTTGTGGGTACAGGTGCATAACTAGCAAAGACCAGGCCCCGTAGTAAACTTTTAACTTCCCCCACCCCCATATACACAACATAGCACCCCATTTCCTGGCCCCCACATGGTATAATGTCTTATTTACACACATTATAATCTCCAAAGTGGCCTCCAGACGCTATAATATACATTAGCGACCCCTCCACACAGCATAATGTCCCATAGTGGCCCCTCCACACTTTATGATGTTCCATAGAGGGCCCTCCACACAGTATAATGTCCAATAGCAGCCCCTCCACTTTCTGAAGATATTATCGAGTATAACAATAGCAATTTCAGTTCAGACATATTTAGTCCAAACTGAACCACTGGGCGAACCTCAGGGATCACTCCTTGAAGTCTTCTCCCGGCGCAGCACCCCCGCAGTGTCTTCTGGCTGGAATTCACTCTGCCTAGGCATCGGGGCCTAGGCAGAGCCGACTGAGCATGCGTGGTCGGCTCTGCCCGGCCCGATGCCTGAGCAGAGCCGACCGCGCATGCGAGGGCATGCCCGTGCATGCGCAGTCGGCTCTGCCTAGGCCGGATGCCTGGCAGAGTGAATTCCAGCCGGAAGACGCCGCGGGGATGCTGCATGGAGAAGACTTCTAAAGGTAAGAGAAGAACCAGCGCTGATTGGCCGAATGTATAGCATTCTGCCAATCAACGCTGGTTCTGCATCGAACCTTAAACTTCGAACAGCTAGTAGTGTTCAATCAAGTACAAGTATTTCAAATACCATAGTATTCGATCAAACACCTACTCGCTCGAACACTACTCGCTCATCTCTACTGTGTATTATAACAGAGATCCAATCTGATAGCCATGGTGCCCGCTCAACTCCTGAATGGGCACCATATTTAAAATACTGACATCTATTACATGGGCAAGGCGGTTAGCAAATTTAGCAAAACCCAATAAATCAACAACTGCTTGTCATTTGTGTCTCCAACCCTACACACAGTACACACATTGACAAACCAACTAAGACATTACAACCTTGGCATAGTGCCTGTAAATGCCTCTGGGTGCCATATTCTATATCCTAGCATACACTTGTATACATTTGTTGCCTTGTCGAGGTTTCAGAACTTCCAGTATTTACATGTATCACCTGTAGCTATGACAGCACTGACAGTATATAGCACTTCACGAGTCTATCGTCAGATCCTTGTGTGAGTTTTGTCATTGCGGGGTATGATACCATTACAGGTATTGTCTTATTACTAATAAATGAAGCTTCCCCCCATACTCTCCATGTGATGTCACCGTCATTATCACAGCTCCTATTCCCAACAACAAGTCAAATATCGGAGTATGAGAAACACTAATAAGGCCATTGGTGTCACACTATATGAAAGACGCAAAGCTTCCCTGACATGTCATACAAAGGCCATGTCTATTACATTACTACGTGCTCCCCTTTGCACTTTGTGTCCTTTTCCTGTCTTTACTCCATCTTTCCCTTATACGACTGTCAAGCAAATGAGGAAGAATGATATGTGCGGAATATCCTACCACTAGATATATGGAAAACAACCTCATAATAATAAGTGTGAGCATAGCCATGTCAAAGGTCACATAACAATAGAAATAATTGTCCTATAGGGCAGGGGTTAGTTTACCCCGGATCTGACATTTTACATGTTATAGTCACCTATGGTTATTGTCCCAATGATTCTAACATAAGAAAATCATGTGGTTATATAAATAGTCTTAAGAAAAAATAATCTCCTTATGTTTTGTGTTTACAGCTCCTTTGTAGAATTCTATACAGTATAGTGCAAAAATTTTAGGCACGTGTTAAAATATATACTGCATAGTAAGAATGCTATTAGAAATAGAAGGGTTAATAGTTTAGTTTTTACAAAAATGAAGTCATTTGGTGTCAAAATTTGGTGTGACCTTTGCCCTTTATCAAATCTTCTCGGTAATTGCAGAGAGTTTTTGGCAGAACTCGGCATGGAGGTTGTTCCCGCCATCTTGGAGAACTAAGCACAGATCTTCTGTGGATGTAGGTTTGCTCCAATCCTTCCGTCTCTTCATGTCATCCCAGCAGGGCCGGCGTCAGCGCACGGCATAGTCGGGCAAGTGCCGGGGCCCACAGAGCCTCTGGGGGCCCCCCGGCACTTGCCTGTCACAATTTCAGCTCAACGGCGTCCGTCCACCGATGAGCTGGAATACATACGCGATGCAGGAGCTGAGAGATCAGCTCCTGCTTTAAAGCTCCGGCCCGGCTTGCGTGTGTAGGCGCGATGACGTCATCGCATCACGCCTACACACGCAAGCTGGGCCGGAGCTAAGCAGGAGCTGATCTCACAGCTCCTGCATCGCGTATGTGACTGGAGAGAGGAGCATCGGGGGAACGATGGAAGGTGAGTGATAGAAGGTGAGTGTAAGTGTTTGTTTTGTATTACATATTAAGGTGAAACATAATGAAGGGGGCCCATGAAACTGGGGGGCAAATGAAGGGGAGGGGGGGAACGGCATGACACTGGAGAACATGAAGGTGGTGGGGAGAGAACGGCATGAAACTGGGGACAGAGATGGAGGGGGCCGAAAGAAACTGGGGGGCAAATGAAGGGGAGGGGGGAACAGCATGACACTGGGGCAGATGGAGGGGGGGGAGAACAGCATGACACTGGGGCAGATGGAGGGGGTGGAGAGAGAACGGCATGACACTGGGGACAGAGATGGAGGGGGCCCAATGAAACTGAAGGGGCAAATGAAGGGGAGGGGGGAACGGCATGACACTGGGGCAGAGACGGGGGACATGAAACTGTGGGCAGATGAAGGGGGAGAACGTGATGAAACTGGGGACAGAGATGGAGGGGGGACATGAAACTGGGGGCAGAGGAAGGGTGTATATGAAACTGGGGGAGAGATGGAGGGGGGGGCATATAATTTACGGGTGACTGTAGGAGGATTATACTGTGTGGGAGCACATAATAAATGAATGAGAATGGGTGGAATCAACATAAAAGTGGGTGGAGCTAAATTTGCAGCGGCGCACAACTGTGTCTCTCCTTTCCTAGACTCCACCGCAATTTCTTCTGATGTTCTGATCATCTTTTTGACATGTGATGATGTTGATGCCTCCCATGTGGACTAATGGGCCAGTGGACATCCAAAGGACAGGCATTGAAATAGTCAAGACCTATAAGTACCTGGGTGTGCTCCTCAATAATAAGCTGGACTGAACTGATCACCTGGAGGCACTGCACAGAAAGGGTCACATCAGGCTCTATCTGCTAAGGAGGCTGAGGGCCTTCGGAGTCCAGGGGCCACTTCTTAGGGCCTTTTTTTAACTATGTAGTGGCATTAGACATCTTCTTAGGAGTGGCCTGCTGGGGGAGTAGCATACCAGCCAGGGACAGCAATAGACTTGACAGGCTGATCAGAAGAGCCAGCTCTGTCCTGGGGAGCCCCTGGACCCAGTACAGGTGGTGGGTGACAGAAGGATACTGTCCATGGTGAGCTCCATACTGGAGAACAAATCCCATCCCATGTATGAGACCGTGACAGCACTGGGCTGTACCGTCAGTGACCGACTGCTGCACCCCAAGTGTGAGAAGGAACGCTATTGGAAGTATTTCCTCCCCTCTGCAGTTAGGCTGTACAACCAACACCAAGCTAAGCGGAGATCACTCCATACAGAGAACTGAACGATCCTGAAGTTGTGATATCCCTCCTACTACCTTCTTTACCATTATCCTTTATCTGTACCTACTGTCACTGTAATGCCTCTACCATGGATCTTTTGTATTCGTATTTTGTATTATTACTGTACTGCTGCTGTAACACACTGAATTTCCCCATGGTGGGCCCATTAAAGGACTATCTTATCTTATGGGACTGTCAAGACTCAATCATAGGTCTCAGAGGACTAAAATGCTAGAGGATGCTGTTAAAATGAGCATAATTTTTTTTCTTTATATAAATATATATATATATATATATATATATATATATATATATATATATATATATACCGTATATACTGGAGTATAAGCCGACCCGAATATAAGCCAAGGCCTCTAATTTTACCACAAAAAAAACTGGGAAAACGTATTGACTCAAGTATAAGCCGAGGGGGGGAAATGCAGCAGCTACTGGAAAATTTCAAAAATTAAAATGGTCGGAGATTTTGGGTGCAGTAGTTGCTGGGGAAGGGGAGGGGGTGTTTTGGTTGTCTGTCTGCCCCTTCCCTGAGCTTGAGGACTGTTTTTCTCCCCCCACTTGGAATCCAGCCTGGCTGAATATAGGGGATCTGCAGTGCTCCTATTAATTAACCCCTTCATGACAGAACAGGAGCACTGCAGATCCCCTATATTCAGTAGACCGGGCGCTGTCAGACACAGGGATACCTAATGTATATGTGGGTCACAGCCATTTTCTACTTTTGTATGTATTCTAGGGAAAGGAGGGATTTACAACTTTTATTTTTTAATTTTTTTTTTTTTAATTTTTTTTTTTTTTTTTTTTTGCACTATTTTATGGGAGATTCTATACATTAAAATTTTTTTTGCTGACTCGAGTATAGGCCGAGGGGGGCTTTTTCAGCACAAAAACTGGGCTGAAAAATTCGGCTTATACTCGATTATATACGTACTTCCCCTGCACCCTAATACGAACAGCACAATCATAGCCAACTGGCAGCCATTTTGTTGGATTTATGCAACCAACCGCTAAAAATTAAAAAAAAAAAAAACAACTGGTTCACCCAACACTTTAAATTTTCATACTTTATCCTTCTGTCCTTAATCAGAACCAACACCCCCAACCTAATAGATGGAGTACGCCCGGTCGGAATGTTCCGACCTCGGCGAGCTGAAGACATGTAACCTATGTTATCCGGATTCCGTAATACGCCAGTGCTCCGATACCTGCGTACAAATCCATCAGCCAAAAATTTCGGCCCATTCCTGCGTGCGAATGACAAACAGGCGCCATCCTTTCCACCAATTACTTCCCTAACAAACACTCCAACTTTCGTCTGCTTACCTGCATTCACAATATGCAAATTAGCTCATTAGCATATTTCTAATCAAACAAAAACTTGGGACATTAGCAAATCAGCCCTTATACATGCTCGACGCTTCCAAACTATAATATAATTACAACATAATGACACAAATGAGCATTCTTACCTGACGATGGCGGCGAGGTAATTAGTAATTCGGAGGAGACAGATTGTGTTAATTTTCCATAGCCGGCTCTGTAGACGGCACAGACTATAAATATATAATACTCTCTTAATGCACAATGTGAATAACACGCTGACAGTAAATTGTGTGTAATTATGTGGTAAAAGCAGAAAATATAAGGTGAAATTTATTTTATAAATAATTCCTTCCAGCGACTTTCAACACACTTGCTAAAATATTGATTCGAAATAATTTGCATTAATTATAGAGACATTCATGTTAAACTCAATTGCACAGCTGGAATCAAAGGAGTCGGCATTGGATTTAGTGCATCTTGTTAATCAGATCTCCATTGATTTTTTTTCGGCTTAGCTTTATTTTTGTACCAGTAAAAGTCGACAAAGAGAGTGAATCCAATCTCGCGAAACATATTTCTCCATGTTGACCGCCAATTAAAAGTGCATTTTAAAACTTGACCGGCAATTAAGTTCCCATTTTAAAGCCGAGCGACAATTAAAATCACATCATAAAACTGACCGGCAATTACCGTCCTTCTTGGTCGCTCGGTATTTGAGGGCTATAAACCTTCATTACATTAGCTTAATGGATTTGGTTGGAATATTTTTTTTTTGGTGTCGTTATTGGGAAAGGCGCTCGGCAGAAGTTTTCGGGGATGAAAAATTAAGGTTGAAGATTCATTTCATTTTCTGTCCTTAATTTTAATGTTGTTTAATTCCAAGCAGAAGGCGGCGCGGGACGGCGGCCATGAATAGAGAGGGAGAAAGTCCTGCTACTACCTACTACTGTATCATTATTAGGGTGTTTGGGGGCAGCTTTGGACATGGGTGGTCAGGGTTTGGATGCTTGTTCTTCTGACATGTACCATGGAGGCATAAACTTCTGCCTGTATTTGGAAGCATGTCTTTCTGCCATTTATTGTGAACTCGTCCTTTTAATATGTATCATGGCTGCCTGACCTTCTGCTATGTGTTTGGAAGTATGTCCATCTGCCATTTATTATAGGTGGATGTCCTTCTGCCATCTATTGTGAACTTATAATATGTATCCATACCTCCCAACTTTTGAAGAACGAGGGATAAAATGTAGCACGCCGCAGTAAATTTAACCCCGCCCACTTTTATGTTGACTCCGCCCATTCCCATTAATTTTTCATGTGCCCGCACACAGTATAATCCTCCTACAGTCACCCGTAAATTATATGTCCCCCCTCTATCTCTCCCCCAGTTTCATATACATCCTTCATCTGCTCCAAGGTTCATGTCCCCCCTCCATCTCTGTCCGCAGATTCTTATGTCATCCATAAGGGATGGTTAGCACACAATGTTGTATATGTATGTCATTAGCGAGGGATGGTTAATGTACTGTGTAGGAGCAATAAGGACCATTATATATAATAATACTGTATAGGGGGCGCTAATGCCTCATTAGTGCCCCCACATAGTATAATGCTCCGGAGTGCTCCCACACACAACTGACAGTCCATTTACCCTATTAGAACTAACACTGTACATTACAACAGGGGCAGCAGGAATCGGCAATCGTCCCGGCTGCCTGCCCATAAGTAACGTGTCCTGAGCAGGCAGCAGCCTATAGATTTATAGTATAATTCACACCACAAAACGGACCAGAGGAAAGTGGTGAACAAGGAGCCTAAGGGTCAGTTCATACGTGAACTGCCCGCGCGGGTTTTGACACCGAGAGAGCCACGGCGAGCCGCGACTCTCTCTTGTCAAAACCCGCCTGCCGCGACCATCGCGGTGGCGGCTTTCCCCTCCACTGTTGGCTCAAATGAATGAGCCGACATAGGAGGGAGCTGCTGGGGGCACAAGCCGCGCTTCCGCCTGAAGAAAGGGCATGTCCTTTCTTTTCTCCGCTAGCGGCAGCCCGCCGCTAGAGGAAAAAAAAAGCCCGGTGGTCTACATAGACCACCATTGTAAAGGGGCGGATTTTGAAGCGAAATCTGCTGTCAAAATCCGCCCCTTTGCCTACGTGTGAACTAGCCCTAACAGTGGATGTGTTGCCTCTTTGGCGCCAGATTATCACACATTTACTCCTATGTGTTGATGAATTCTGCCCATTGTGTGTAACTTTCTTCGTGTTCATGTATCACAATAGCACTCGGTTAATAACAAGCCATTGATATGGAGGAACCTGTTAATATTATAATATTAATATATAAATATAAATATATATTATCCAATATAATATTCCACTGACTTCTTTCCTTATTGGACTGATGGGATCTGCCGGCTTCATTGGCTCCTACAACTACATAGTCATTATTCTGATTCCTTATTGTAACTGATATGTTGCGGTTTTATGTTGTTACTTAATAAAGATAGAATGTTCAAAAAAATAAAAAAACAACCACCTGCAGCTGTGACGGAATGTTGCGCTAGCCCTGATGGAACGTTATGACGTCACCACATGATATAAGGGAGCGACGCACTGACATTCCCTTGAGGGTTACAGTTGATAGTGGAAAGTAAACAGAGAGAGTTTGGTGAGCGATTGAAAAGCGGAGAAAATGGATAACTATGACGAGTTTCTTAACAAAATTTGGAAAAGAAGAGTTGAGAAATCGAAACCATTATTCATACGGTTCAAATATGTGGAAGTTTCGCTATGGCCAGGCCTGGAGACTATAATTGAGGAGACAGAAGAGGAGATACAAGCTGAAATGGAGCAGATTGAAAGATACACCAGCAGCTCTGACAGCCTTGGCACTGACAACCAGTATGAGGAAGAGGAAGAGGATGACATGGTGGCAGAGCAAATGGAAACAACTGAGAGAAAGATCACTACTCCTTCCGGGCACCATGCGAGGGAGGCCTGGCCAAACGTCAGGCATGTGATGCCAAAACAAAAAAAAATTGGCAAAAACAACTCTGCAAGAAAAGACTCTGTGACAGAATATAAAAAATCCCCAAATCAGTCCAATTCAGATGAAATTGTGGAGGGGAGTGAAAACATCTGTGCAAGCCACAAACAAGCATGGCCACCAATGGACTCCTCACCTAGGTCCAGAAGAAAGTGGTGGGTGCCAAAATGTTTCAGAAGAAACCAGCGCACAGCAGAAGAAGCCCGGCCGCCATCAAGAACTCTTAGGGCACTTTTCTGCTGCTGGAACATAAAAACACTTAACTAAGAAAAAAAATACCTCCAACAATTCCAACAGTTTATGACTCCAAAACTTCAGGAGAACTACACCACCTTCAGAAGATATACAACATCCCGGGGCACCAGGCTGGAGTCACCATGATGATGTCATCTCGGAATTGTATCAAATTTACAGTTTATTTCTGATTAATACAAACGTTACAAATAAATCAGTTCTTGTTGCTTCACTTCCGTTGTCTTCTGACTCATATATTGTAGATATATTAGGGCTGGGGTCAGGGTCGGACTGGCCCGCCGGAGCACTGGGGAATCCCCCGGTGGGCCCCCGGGCCCCGACTATACTGATGCTTATTTTAGCATAGGCAGGGGCCCGATCCATCCCGTTCCAGCCCATTGATGGGGATGGATCGGGCCCCTGACATTTCAATCGGGCCCCTGGCCATGTCAGAGGGGGATTAGGGGAGGCGCTTAGGGGAGGGGAGGCGCTCCTGCCGCTGCTGGCTTCATGCAGGGCAGAGGAGCGTAGCGATGTCTCAGGTCCCGACACCTGTGCCGGCGTCTATCCCTCGCCGGCATCCGCCTCTCTATTACAGCGGATGCCAGGTCTGTATTCATGCAGATATATGTGTCCTGTATGTGTTCTACACCTGTCCTATATGTGTCCTATATGTGTCCTATACCTGTCCTATATGTGTCCTGTATGTGTTCTACACCTGTCCTATATGTGTCCTGTATGTGTCCTACACCTGTCCTATATGTGTCCTGTATGTGTTCTACACCTGTCCTATATGTGTCCTGTATGTGTTCTACACCTGTCCTATATGTGTCCTGTGTGTGTTCTACACCTGTCCTATATGTGTCCTACACCTGTCCTATATGTGTCCTGTATGTGTCCTACACCTGTCCTATATGTGTCCTGTATGTGTTCTACACCTGTCCTATATGTGTCCTATATGTGTCCTATACCTGTCCTATATGTGTCCTGTATGTGTTCTACACCTGTCCTATATGTGTCCTATATGTGTCCTATACCTGTCCTATATGTGTCCTGTACGTGTTCTACACCTGTCCTATATGTGTCCTGTACGTGTCCTATATGTGTCCTGTACGTGTTCTACACCTGTCCTATATGTGTCCTGTATGTGTTCTACACCTGTCCTATATGTGTCCTGTATGTGTTCTACACCTGTCCTATATGTGTCCTGTATGTGTTCTACACCTGTCCTATATGTGTCCTGTATGTGTCCTACACCTGTCCTATATGTGTCCTGTATAAGATAAGATAAGATAAGATAAGATAATCCTTTAATAGTCCCACATTGGGGAAATTTCAGCGTGTTACAGCAGCATAGTAATACACATACAGGATAATACAGAGTAATATATTACAGACATAGACACAGATAAGCTGAGAAGAGAAGATATACTAGGAGTCCATGGCAGCTAAGGAAAAACAGAAGAGAAAGAGGAAGACCTCATGGTCATCCTCATAATCATTCTCTGTGCGGAGAGCTCTTCGTTTGGTCTGATGTAGATTATACAGCCTGGTCGCGGTTGGAAGGAAGGACCTGCAATAGCGCTCCTTCTCACACTTGGGGTGAAGCAGACGGTCGCTTACAGTGCTGCCAAGTCCCATCAGGGTCCCATACATGGGGTGGGATTTGTTCTCCCGAATGGAGGTCACCACAGACAGTATCCTTCTGTCACCCACCACCTGTACTGGGTCTAAGGGGCTCCCCAGGACAGAGCTGGCCCTCCTGATCAGCCTGTCAAGTCTATTTCTGTCCCTGGTTGATATACTGCTTCCCCAGCAGGCCACACCGAAAAAGATGGCTGAGGCAACCACAGAGTTGAAGAAGGCCCTAAGAAGTGTCCCTCGGACTCCGAAGGCCCTCAGCCTCCTGAGCAGGTAGAGTCTGCTGTGGCCCTTTCTGTGCAGCGCTTCCAGGTGATCAGCCCAGTCTAGTTTATTATTGAGGAGCACGCCCAGGTACTTATCGGTCCTGACTATCTCAATACATGTTCCTTGGATCTCCACCGGGGTCGGAGTACCTCTCCGTTTACTAAAGTCCACCACCATCTCCTTGGTCTTCCCAGCATTAATCCTGAGGTGGTTCTGTTGGCACCATTCAACAAAATCCCGGTTTAAATCTTTGTATTCCCTATCGTCGCCATCAGTGATAAGGCCGACTATAGCAGAGTCATCGGAGTACTTCTGTAAGTAACAGCTGGATGAGTTGTGCCTGAAGTCAGCAGTGTACAGTGTGAAGAGGAATGGGGCAAGAACTGTACCTTGTGGTGCCCCCGTACTACAGATCACAGTGTCAGACACACCGTCTTGGGCTCTCACATACTGAGGGCGGTTTGTCAGGTAGTCTAGTATCCAGTTAGACAGGTGATGGTCCACACCACCAAGGTCCAGCTTCTCCCTCAGTAGCTCTGGCTGAATGGTGTTGAACGCACTGGAGAAATTAAAGAACATTATTCTCACAGTGTTCCCGGGTTTCTCCAGGTGAGAGAGAGCTCTATGAAGAAGGTAGATGATGGCGTCATCTACCCCAATGCCCGGCCGGTAGGCAAACTGGAGGGGGTCCAGAGCGGAGCTCACTAGGGGGCGTAGGTGTGTCAGGACCAGTCTCTCTAGGATCTTCATCAGGTGGGATGTCAGTGCTACAGGTCGGTAGTCATTGTAGCCCATCGGGTTGGGTTTCTTTGGGACTGGTACCACGTAAGATGTTTTCCACAGTTGAGGTACTACTCCCAGCTTCAGGCTCATATTGTACATGTGCGTTATAATACCACACAGCTGGTCACTGCACATTTTAAGAACTCTTGCGCTTATACCATCTGGTCCCCCCGCTTTGTTCGCTCTAATATTCTTCATTTCCTTACACACCTGAGACTCCTGCAGGATCAGATAGTCAGATTGCAGTTGACCGCATTTCGTTGGGGGTTGGGTCTTGGTGTGTGAGGGGAGGGCGGTTGGCTGACATGCTGGTGGAGGGAGCATTTGCTTGGAGTCGAATCTATTGAAGAATAGATTAAGCTCGTTAAGCCACTTCCTGTCCCCTACTGTTCGGTGCCCTGTCTTTTCCTTGTGTCCTGAAATTGCCTTAAGGCTGTCCCACACCTCAGAGATTCTACCCTCCCCCATCTGTAGCTCCATCTTCCGCCTGTAGTTGGCTTTCCCTTCTCTGATCAATTGTCTTAGCTGTTTCTGAACCGCCCCCAGGCCATGTTTGTCCCCAGACCTAAAAATTCTCTTTTTTTGCTTGAGGAGAGTTTTAATCTCAGAGTTAATCCATGGTTTGTTTGTATGTGTTCTACACCTGTCCTATATGTGTCCTCTATGTGTTCTACACCTGTCCTATATGTGTCCTGTATGTGTTCTACACCTGTCCTATATGTGTCCTGTATATGTTCTACACCTGTCCTATATGTGTCCTGTATGTGTTCTACACCTGTCCTATATGTGTCCTGTACGTGTTCTACACCTGTCCTATATGTGTCCTGTATGTGTTCTACACCTGTCCTATATGTGTCCTGTACGTGTTCTACACCTGTCCTGTATGTGTCCTATACCTGTCCTATATGTGTCCTGTATGTGTTCTACACCTGTCCTATATGTGTCCTGTATGTGTTCTACACCTGTCCTATATGTGTCCTGTATGTGTTCTACACCTGTCCTATATGTGTCCTGTATGTGTTCTACACCTGCCCTATATGTGTCCTGTCCTATATGTATCTGCATTTGCAGCTCTGTCAATTCATTTTCAATATATAAGTCAGTGAAAACCACATCCATGCCATTTTTGTGCGGGAGGCCTAAGGGGAGCAGCGCACGACCATGTTTCAGCCATGATACACGGTCCATATGTCAGCCAGATTTACTGTCTTGAACTTTATACTGAGAGCAGGACTCCTGGCAGTATAGTCATCTATGATACTAGGAGTCCCTGCCTCCCAATGAAAGTCTGCCCTGTATCAATTACAGTTCAGGACAGTATGTTGCTGGTCGTGTGCTGCTCCCCTAAGGCCCCATGTTCTGGAATCGCAGCATTTTTGTTGCATATTTTTCAGCAATTTTTTGAGCCAAAGCCAAGTATAGCTACAAAAGGAATAGGAAATATCTAGGAAACTTCTTATATGTGTCCCTTCTGCTCAATCCACTAGTGTACAATGCCGTATATGTATGTCATCTGCGAGGGATGGGTAGTGCACAATGCCGTATATGTATGTCATCTGTGAGGGATGGGTAGTGCACAATGCTGTATATGTATGTCATTAGCGAGGGATGGTTAATGTACTGTGTAGGAGCAATAAGGACCATTATATATAATAATACTGTATAGGGGGCGCTAATGCCTCATTAGTGCCCCCACATAGTATAATGCTCCGGAGTGCTCCCACACACAACTGACAGTCCATTTACCCTTTTAGAACTAACACTGTACATTACAACAGGGGCAGCAGGAATCAGCAATCATCCCAGCTGCCTGCCCATAAGTAACGTGTCCTGAGTAGAGATGAGCGAACAGTGTTCTATCGAACTCATGTTCGATCGGATATTAGGCTGTTCGGCATGTTCGAATCGAATCGAACACCGCGTGGTAAAGTGCGCCATTACTCGATTCCCCTCCCACCTTCCCTGGCGCCTTTTTTGCTCCAATAACAGCGCAGGGTAGGTGGGACAGGAACTACGACACCGGTGACGTTGAGAAAAGTAGGCAAAACCCATTGGCTGCCGAAAACATGTGACCTCTAATTTAAAAGAACAGCGCCGCCCAGGTTCGCGTCATTCTGAGCTTGCAATTCACCGAGGACGGAGGTTTCCGTCCAGCTAGCTAGGGCTTAGATTCTGGGTAGGCAGGGACAGGCTAGGATAGGAAGGAGAAGACAACCACAACAGCTCTTATAAGAGCTAAATTCCAGGGAGAAGCTTGTCAGTGTAACGTGGCACTGACGGGCTCAATCGCCGCAACCCAGCTTTCCCAGGATCCTGAATGGAATACACTGTCAGTGTATTCCCGTATACCCGATATATACCCCGATACCCGTTCCAACGGTGTGCCCCCCCACCTTCACCCCAGAAATACCCTGCAAGTCCCCTAGCAATAGAATTGGGGCTATATACACCCACAATTTTTACTACTGGTATACAGTGCCATTGTCTGACTGGGAATTCAAAGAATATATTGGGGTTATAAATACCCTCATTTCTTGCTACTGCCATATAGTGCCAGTTTCTGACTGGTAATTCAAAGAATATATTGGGGTTACGTGCACCCACAATTTTTACTACTGGTATACAGTGCCATTGTCTGACTGGGAATTCAAAGAATATATTGGGAATACAAATACCCTCATTTCTTGCTACTGCCATATAGTGCCAGTGTCTGACTGGTAATTCAAAGAATATATTGGGGTTACGTGCACCCACAATTTTTACTACTGGTATACAGTGCCATTGTCTGACTGGGAATTCAAAGAATATATTGGGAATACAAATACCCTCATTTCTTGCTACTGCCATATAGTGCCAGTTTCTGACTGGTAATTCAAAGAATATATTGGGGTTACGTGCACCCACAATTTTTACTACTGGTATACAGTGCCATTGTCTGACTGGGAATTCAAAGAATATATTGGGAATACAAATACCCTCATTTCTTGCTACTGCCATATAGTGCCAGTGTCTGACTGGGAATTCAAAGAATATATTGGGGTTACGTGCACCCACAATTTTTACTACTGGTATACAGTGCCATTGTCTGACTGGGAATTCAAAGAATATATTGGGAATACAAATACCCTCATTTCTTGCTACTGCCATATAGTGCCAGTTTCTGACTGGTAATTCAAAGAATATATTGGGGTTACGTGCACCCACAATTTTTACTACTGGTATACAGTGCCATTGTCTGACTGGGAATTCAAAGAATATATTGGGAATACAAATACCCTCATTTCTTGCTACTGCCATATAGTGCCAGTTTCTGACTGGTAATTCAAAGAATATATTGGGGTTACGTGCACCCACAATTTTTACTACTGGTATACAGTGCCAATTTCTAACTAGGAATTCAAAATGCGCAAGGCTCCCGGAAAGGGACATGGATGAGGCCGTGGGCGAGGTCGGGGGAATGGTTCTGGGGAGCAAGGTAGCAGTGAAGCCACAGGGCGTCCCGTGCCTACTCCTGTGGGGCAGCAAGCATTGCGCCACTCCACAGTGCCAGGGTTGCTTGCCACATTAACTAAACTGCAGGGTACAAACCTTAGTAGGCCCGAGAACCAGGAACAGGTCTTGCAATGGCTGTCAGAGAACGCTTACAGCACATTGTCCAGCAGCCAGTCAGACTCTGCCTCCTCTCCTCCTATTACCCAACAGTCTTGTCTTCCTTCCTCCCAAAATTCCGAAGCTTTACAGAACAATAACCCAAACTGTCCCTGCTCCCCAGAGCTGTTCTCCGCTCCTTTCATTGTCCCTCAACCTGCCTCTCCACGTCACGATTCCACGAACCTAACAGAGGAGCATCTGTTTCCAGATGCTCAAACACTAGAGTCTCCTCCATCTCCGTTCGATTTGGTGGTGGATGACCAGCAACCCACCCTCATCGACGATGATGTGACGCAGTTGCCGTCAGGGCATCCAGTTGACCGGCGCATTGTGCGGGAGGAGGAGATGAGACAGGAGTTGGAAGAGGAAGTGGTGGATGATGAGGACACTGACCCGACCTGGACAGGGGGGATGTCAAGCGGGGAAAGTAGTGTGGATGTTGAGGCAGGTGCAGCACCAAAAAGGGTAGCTAGAGGCAGAGGCAGAGGTCAGCAGCTTAGGCGAAGCCAGGCCACACCCGGAATCTCCCAAGATGTTCCAGTTCGTACCCAGCCCCGAAAAACTCCCACCTCGAGGGCACGTTTCTCGAAGGTGTGGAGTTTTTTCAAGGAATGCGCCGAGGACAAATATAGTGTTGTCTGCACAATTTGCCTCTCGAAATTGATTAGGGGCTCTGAGAAGAGCAACCTGTCCACCACTTCAATGCGCCGTCATTTGGAATCCAAGCACTGGAATCAGTGGCAGGCAGCAACGGCAGGACAAAGGCCGCCTGCCGTTCACGCCACTGCCTCTGCCACTGCCTCTGCCTCTGCCACTGCCACTGCTGACTGTGCTGGCGATGCACTCCAGAGGACGAGCCAGGACACCACTTCATCTGCCTCCGCCACTTTGTTGACTTCTACCTCATCCTCCCCTGGTCCTGTCTTATCTCCTTCTCCTGCACCATCAAAGGCACCATCAGGCGTTTCTTTACAACAACCCACCATCTCTCAGACATTGGAGCGGCGGCAGAAATACACTGCTAACCACCCACACGCGCAAGCCTTGAACGCCAACATCGCTAAACTGCTGGCCCAGGAGATGTTGGCGTTCCGGCTTGTTGAAACTCCCGCCTTCCTGGACCTGATGGCAACTGCGGCACCTCGCTATGCCGTCCCTAGCCGTCACTACTTCTCCCGGTGTGCCGTCCCCGCCTTGCACCAGCACGTGTCACTCAACATCAGGTGGGCCCTTAGTTCCGCGCTTTGCACAAAGGTCCACTTGACCACCGACGCGTGGACAAGTGCATGCGGACAGGGACGCTACATTTCACTGACGGCACACTGGGTGAATGTAGTTGAGGCTGGGACTGCTTCCCAAACTGGCCCGGTGTACCTCGTCTCCCCGCCTAACATTCCTGGCAGGGACACGAGAAGAACACCCCCCTCCTCCTCCTCCTCTACCGCCTCCTCCTCCGCCACCGCCTCCTCCTCCGCCACCGCCTCCTCCTCCGCTGTTAGATTGACCCCAGCTACGAGTTGGAAACGTTGCAGCACTGGCGTTGGTAGACGTCAGCAGGCTGTGCTGAAGCTGATCAGCTTGGGGGACAGACAGCACACTGCCTCCGAGGTGAGGGATGCCCTCCTCGATGAGACGGCAATATGGTTTGAGCCGCTGCACCTGGGCCCAGGCATGGTCGTTTGTGATAACGGCCGGAACCTGGTAGCAGCTCTGGAGCTTGCCGGACTCCAACATGTTCCATGCCTGGCCCAATTCTTCAACCTAGTGGTGCAACGTTTCCTAAAGAGCTACCCCAATGTTCCAGAGCTACTGGTGAAAGTGCGGCGCATGTGCGCCCACTTTCGCAAGTCGACAGTAGCCGCTGCTAGCTTAAAATCTCTCCAGCAACGCCTGCATGTGCCACAACACCGGCTTTTGTGCAACGTCCCCACACGCTGGAACTCAACGTTTCAGATGTTGAATAGAGTGGTTGAGCAGCAGAGACCTTTGATGGAATACCAGCTACAAAACCCTAGGGTGCCACAAAGTCAGCTGCCTCAGTTTCACATCCATGAGTGGCCATGGATGAGAGACCTTTGTGACATCCTACGGGTCTTTGAGGAGTCCACAAGGAGGGTGAGCTCTGAGGATGCGATGGTGAGCCTTACAATCCCGCTCTTGTGTGTTCTGAGAGAATCCCTGATTGACATCAGGGATAACTCAGATCACACAGAGGAGTTAGGGATAGCATCCGATCCATCACAGCTGGAGAGTAGGTCCACACATCTGTCCGCTTCACTGCGTTTAATGGAGGAGGAGGAGGAGGAGGAGGAGGAGGAGGAGGAAGAAGAGTTGTCCGATGATGTGATGGTGATACAGGAGGCTTCCGGGCAACTTCGAATCGTCCCATTGTTGCAGCGCGGATGGGTAGACATGGAGGATGAGGAGGAAATGGAGATTGAACTTTCCGGTGGGGCCAGAGGAGTCATGCCAACTAACACTGTGGCAGACATGGCTGAGTTCATGTTGGGGTGCTTTACAACCGACAAGCGTATTGTCAAAATCATGGAGGACAACCAGTACTGGATCTTTGCTATCCTTGACCCCCGGTATAAAAACAACATCTCGTCTTTTATTCCGGTAGAGGGGAGGGCCAATCGCATCAATGCTTGCCACAGGCAATTGGTGCAGAATATGATGGAGATGTTTCCAGCATGTGACGTTGGCGGCAGGGAGGGCAGTTCCTCCAGTAGGCAACCAAGTTCTCACCGGTCCACACAAACGAGGGGCACACTGTCTAAGGTCTGGGACACCTTGATGGCACCCCCTCGCCAAAGTGCCGCCACGGAGGGTCCTAGTGTCACCAGGCGTGAGAAGTATAGGCGCATGTTGCGGGAATACCTTTCCGACCACAGCCCTGTCCTCTCCGACCCCTCTGCGTCCTACACGTATTGGGTGTCGAAGTTGGACCTGTGGCTTGAACTTGCCCTATATGCCTTGGAGGTGCTGTCCTGTCCGGCCGCCAGGCCTATCTGAGAGGGTGTTCAGTGCAGCCGGTGGCATCATCACTGACAAGCGCACCCGTCTGTCAGCTGAGAGTGCCGACCGGCTCACTTTGATAAAAATGAACCACCACTGGGTAGAGCCGTCATTTTTGTGCCCACCTGTGTAAAGCACCCCAACATGAAACTCCATGTCTGTACTCAACCTCTCCAATTCCTCCGCATCCTCATACTCATCCACCATAAGCGTTGCACAATTCTGCTAATACTAGGCTCCCTCCACCCTGATTTTCCCCAACTCTGCTGGTTAGAGGCTCCCTCCACCCTGATTTCCACCAACTCTGCTGGTTAGAGGCTCCCTCCACCATGAATTTGCCCAAACTGGGCTGTTTAGAGGCTCCCTCCACCATGAATTGGTCCAAACTGGGGTTTTTAGAGGCTCCCTCCACCATGAATTGGTCCAAACTGGGCTGTTTAGCGGCTCCCTCCACCATTAATTGGTCCAAACTGGGCTGGTTAGAGGCTCCCTCCACCATGAATTTGCCCAAACTGGGCTGTTTAGAGGCTCCCTCCACCATGAATTTGCCCAAACTGGGCTGGTTAGAGGCTCCCTCCACCATGAATTGGTCCAAACTGGGGTTTTTAGAGGCTCCCTCCACCATGAATTGGTCCAAACTTGGCTGTTTAGAGGCTCCCTCCACCATTAATTGGTCCAAACTGGGCTGGTTAGAGGCTCCCTCCACCATGAATTGGTCCAAACTGGGTTTTTTAGAGGCTCCCACCACCATGAATTGGTCCAAACTGGGGTTTTTAGAGGCTCCCTCCACCATGAATTGGTCCAAACTGGGCTGTTTAGCGGCTCCCTCCACCATTAATTGGTCCAAACTGGGCTGGTTAGAGGCTCCCTCCACCATGAATTTGCCCAAACTGGGCTGTTTAGAGGCTGCCTCCACCATGAATTTGCCCAAACTGGGCTGGTTAGAGGCTCCCTCCACCATGAATTGGTCCAAACTGGGGTTTTTAGAGGCTCCCTCCACCATGAATTGGTCCAAACTTGGCTGTTTAGAGGCTCCCTCCACCATTAATTGGTCCAAACTGGGCTGATTAGAGGCTCCCTCCACCATGAATTGGTCCAAACTTGGCTGTTTAGAGGCTCCCTCCACCATGAATTGGTCCAAACTGGGGTGGTTAGAGGCTCCCTCCACCATGAATTGGTCCAAACTGGGCTGTTTAGCGGCTCCCTCCACCATTAATTGGTCCAAACTGGGCTGGTTAGAAGCTCCCTCCACCATGAATTTGCCCAAACTGGGCTGTTTAGAGGCTCCCTCCACCATGAATTTGCCCAAACTGGGCTGGTTAGAGGCTCCCTCCACCATGAATTGGTCCAAACTGGGGTTTTTAGAGGCTCCCTCCACCATGAATTGGTCCAAACTTGGCTGTTTAGAGGCTCCCTCCACCATTAATTGGTCCAAACTGGGCTGGTTAGAGGCTCCCTCCACCATGAATTGGTCCAAACTGGGTTTTTTAGAGGCTCCCTCCACCATGAATTGGTCCAAACTGGGGTTTTTAGAGGCTCCCTCCACCATGAATTGGTCCAAACTGGGCTGTTTAGCGGCTCCCTCCACCATTAATTGGTCCAAACTGGGCTGGTTAGAGGCTCCCTCCACCATGAATTTGCCCAAACTGGGCTGTTTAGAGGCTCCCTCCACCATGAATTTGCCCAAACTGGGCTAGTTAGAGGCTCCCTCCACCATGAATTGGTCCAAACTGGGGTTTTTAGAGGCTCCCTCCACCATGAATTGGTCCAAACTTGGCTGTTTAGAGGCTCCCTCCACCATTAATTGGTCCAAACTGGGCTGGTTAGAGGCTCCCTCCACCATGAATTGGTCCAAACTGGGTTTTTTAGAGGCTCCCTCCACCATGAATTGGTCCAAACTGGGGTTTTTAGAGGCTCCCTCCACCATGAATTGGTCCAAACTGGGCTGTTTAGCGGCTCCCTCCACCATTAATTGGTCCAAACTGGGCTGGTTAGAGGCTCCCTCCACCATGAATTTGCCCAAACTGGGCTGTTTAGAGGCTCCCTCCACCATGAATTTGCCCAAACTGGGCTGTTTAGAGGCTCCCTCCACCATGAATTGGTCCAAACTGGGGTTTTTAGAGGCTCCCTCCACCATGAATTGGTCCAAACTTGGCTGTTTAGAGGCTCCCTCCACCATTAATTGGTCCAAACTGGGCTGGTTAGAGGCTCCCTCCACCATGAATTGGTCCAAACTGGGTTTTTTAGAGGCTCCCTCCACCATGAATTGGTCCAAACTGGGGTTTTTAGAGGCTCCCTCCACCATGAATTGGTCCAAACTGGGCTGTTTAGCGGCTCCCTCCACCATTAATTGGTCCAAACTGGGCTGGTTAGAGGCTCCCTCCACCATGAATTTGCCCAAACTGGGCTGTTTAGAGGCTCCCTCCACCATGAATTTGCCCAAACTGGGCTGGTTAGAGGCTCCCTCCACCATGAATTGGTCCAAACTGGGGTTTTTAGAGGCTCCCTCCACCATGAATTGGTCCAAACTTGGCTGTTTAGAGGCTCCCTCCACCATTAATTGGTCCAAACTGGGCTGGTTAGAGGCTCCCTCCACCATTAATTGGTCCAAACTGGGTTTTTTAGAGGCTCCCTCCACCATGAATTTGCCCAAACTGGGCTGTTTAGAGGCTCCCTCCACCATGAATTGGTCCAAACTGGGCTGGTTAGAGGCTCCCTCCACCATGAATTTCCCAAAACTTGGCTGTTTAGAGGCTCCCTCCACCATTAATTGGTCCAAACTGGGCTGGTTAGAGGCTCCCTCCACCATGAATTTGCCCAAACTGGGCTGTTTAGAGGCTCCCTCCACCATGAATTGGTCCAAACTGGGTTTTTTAGAGGCTCCCTCCACCATGAATTGGTCCAAACTGGGCTGTTTAGAGGCTCCCTCCACCATGAATTTGCCCAAACTGGGCTGGCTAGAGGCTCCCTCCACCATGAATTGGTCCAAACTGGGCTGGTTAGAGGCTCCCTCCACCATGAATTTGCCCAAACTGGGCTGTTTAGAGGCTCCCTCCACCATGAATTGCTCCAAACTGGGTTTTTTAGAGGCTCCCTCCACCATGAATTGGTCCAAACTGGGCTGTTTAGAGGCTCCCTCCACCATGAATTTGCTCAAACTGGGCTGGTTAGAGGCTCCCTCCACCATTAATTGGTCCAAACTGGGCTGGTTAGAGGCTCCCTCCACCATGAATTTGCCCAAACTGGGCTGTTTAGAGGCTCCCTCCACCATGAATTTGCCCAAACTGGGCTGTTTAGAGGCTCCCTCCACCATGAATTTGCCCAAACTGGGCTGGTTAGAGGCTCCCTCCACCATGAATTGGTCCAAACTGGGTTTTTTAGAGGCTCCCTCCACCATGAATTTGCCCAAACTGGGCTGGTTAGAGGCTCCCTCCACCATGAATTGGTCCAAACTGGGTTTTTTAGAGGCTCCCTCCACCATGAATTTGCCCAAACTGGGCTGGTTAGAGGCTCCCTCCACCATGAATTGGTCCAAACTGGGCTGGTTAGAGGCTCCCTCCACCATGAATTGGTCCAAACTGGGGTTTTTAGAGGCTCCCTCCACCATGAATTTGCCCAAACTGGGGTGTTTAGAGGCTCCCTCCACCATGAATTTGCCCAAACTCTGCTGGTTAGAGGCTCAATCCACCCTGATTTTCAAAACAAATGTTGGTGCCAACCTCAACTTACTACAAGGGCCAAATTCACTGCTGGTGACAAGCTCTCCTCACTGCAAGTGCCAAATACACATGTTTCAAGGTGTTTTCCTACTGTCAGAGAGGTGGTATTGAGTGTGTAAAGTGTGTAGTTGTTAGGCTGTGATGTTGGGGTAATAGAGGGTCTTTGGTGTGTTAGATGCCCCCAGACATGCTTCCCCTGCTGTCCCAGTGTCATTCCAGAGGTGTTGGCATCATTTCCTGGGGTGTCATAGTGGACTTGGTGACCCTCCAGACACGGATTTGGGTTTCCCCCTTAACGAGTATCTGTTCCCCATAGACTATAATGGGGTTCGAAACCCATTCGAACACACGAACATTGAGCGGCTGTTCGAATCGAATTTCGAACCTCGAACATTTTAGTGTTCGCTCATCTCTAGTCCTGAGCAGGCAGCAGCCTATAGATTTATAGTATAATTCACACCACAAAACGGACCAGAGGAAAGTGGTGAACAAAGAGCCTAACAGTGGATGTGTTGCCTCTTTGGCACCAGATTATCACACATTTACTCCTATGTGTTGATGAATTCTGCCCATTGTGTGTAACTTTCTTCGTGTTCATGTATCACAATAGCACTTGGTTAATAACAAGCCATTGATATGGAGGAACCTGTTACTACTATAATATTCCACTGACTTCTTTCCTTATTGGACTGATGGGATCTGCCGGCTTCATTGGCTCCTACAACTACATATTCATTATTCTGATTCCTTATTGTAACTGATATGTTGCGGTTTTATGTTTTTACTTAATAAAGATAGAATGTTCAAAAAAATAAAAAAACCAACCACCTGCAGCTGTGACGGAATGTTGCGCTAGCCCTGATGGAACGTTATGACGTCACCACATGATATAAGGGAGCGACGCACTGACATTCCCTTGAGGGTTACAGTTGATAGTGGAAAGTAAACAGAGAGAGTTTGGTGAGCGATTGAAAAGCGGAGAAAATGGATAATTATGACGATTTTCTTAACAAAATTTGGAAAAGAAGAGTTGAGAAATCGAAACCGTTATTCATACGGTTCAAATATGTGGAGGTTTCTCTATGGCCAGGCCTGGAGACTATAATTGAGGAGACAGAAGAGGAGATACAAGCTGAAATGGAGAACAATGAAAGAAACACCAGCAGCTCTGACAGCCTTGGCACTGACAACCAGTATGAGGAAGAGGAAGAGGATGACATGGTGGCAGAGCAAATGGAAACAACGGAGAGAAAAATCACTACTCCTTCCGGGCACCATGCGAGGGAGGCCTGGCCAAACGTCAGGCATGTGATGCCAAAACAAAAAAACCTTGGCAAAAACAACTCTGCAAGAAAAGACTCTGTGACCGAATATAAAAAATCCCCAAATCCGTCCAATTCAGATGAAATTGTGGAGGGGAGTGAAAACATCTGTGCAAGCCACAAACAAGCATGGCCACCAATGGACTCCTCACCTAGGTCCAGAAGAAAGTGGTGGGTGCCCAAATGTTTCCGAAGAAACCAGCGCACAGCAGAAGAAGCCCGGCCGCCATCAAGAACTCTAAGGGCACTTTTCTGCTGCTGGAACATAAAAACACTGAACTAAGAAAAAAAAATACCACCAACAATTCCAACAGTTTATGACTCCAAAACTTCAGGAGAATAACACCACCTTCAGAAGATATACAACATCCCGGGGCACCAGGCTGGAGTCACCATGATGATGTCATCTCGGAATTGTATCACATTTACAGTTTATTTCTGATTAATACAAACGTTACAAATAAATCAGTTCTAGTTGTTTCACTTCCGGTGTCTTCTGACTCATATATTGTAGATAAATTAGGGCCGGGGTCCTGGATTCTTATCTGACAGAGGGCAACGCCTGTATGGAGATTAAATGTTCTCCCCATATTTCCATGGGTTTCCTCCTACACCCCAAAGCCATACTAATAGGGATTGTAGATCATATGGGACAATCATGACAATGGGAGGATTTATTAAGACTGGCATTTCCTATAACTAATGCTATGTTCACATCTGTGCCAGGAAAGTCCATTGCGCTAGACCAGGGGTCGGCAACCCCTGGCACACGTGGCATACCTTGCTGGCATGGCCAGGGGTGAACCTGCCCCTTTCGCCGCCCGAGTCGAACGACAGAAAGCCGCCCCCCCCTCGGGGAGGAAGGGGCGTGGCGGAGCGGAGGGGGCGGGGCTTAGTGAAGGGGGTGGGGATTAGCGCCATTCGCAGGCAGAGAGCAGGCCCGGAGAAGACCTGCTCTCTGCCTGAGCGTGAGGGGAGGCTGCTGGAGCAGCGCTGCTCCAGTGGCCTCCCCAATCCACCGCTCGGTGCTAAGCCAGTCCAGGACAGCTTAGGTAAGAAAAAATGCCGCCCTCCCTGGGGCCCTGGCATAGCGCCGCCTGAAGTGGTCGCTTCAGGTCGCCTCATGGGAGGTGCGGTGCTGGGCATGGCACCCAGCACAGGACCTGCAGGAATTGAAAGAGGGAGAGTCCCTTCAGTGCTCCCAGGACGCTCCCCCTTCTCTGGCTGCCCTCTCTTCCCACCAATGAGAGGAAGTGAGTAAAGCCCAGGAGGCGGAGCTTATCATTATACAGCACAAGGGTCCCGCCTGCAGTGATGAGCTCCTGCCGTCTGCATCCTGCACAGAAGAGAAGGAGCAGAGGAGAGCTCCGAGCAATGAGAAAGTTAAAAATAACAGGTACATGCTGGGGTTACTATTCCTAGTAATTATAGATGAGCGGACAGTAACATGTTCAATATTCGATATTTGTTTTGAATAGCCGCTGAATATTCGACTAGTCAATCGAGTATCGAACCCCATTATAATCTATGGGAGAAAATGCTTCGCTACAGGGGATCCCACCGTTTGACTCAGGAGAGTCACCAAGTCCACTATCACACCCCAGGAAATGATGCCAACACCCTGGAACGCAACTGGGACAGCAGGGGAAGCATGTCTGGGGGCATCAAGTACCTTTATTATGTCAGGATCCCTGTCAGCTTGCGATGTGCCAGAGCTGAATTTTTCCCATAGGAATGCATTGACCAGCGTTGATTGGCCAGTGTACTGCATTCGGCCAATAAACGCTGGTTCTGCCTGAGGAGGCGGAGTCTAAAATCGGTCCACAGCAGTTTCCATTCTGGTCCAATAATAGACTCTGCCTCCTCCGGCAGAACCAGCGTTGATTGGTCGAATGCTGTACAATGGCCAATCAACGCTGGTCAATGCATTTCTATGGCGAGATGAAGCAGAGCTAGCCGTGCTACACCCAACCATCCCTCCAACTACTCCTCCTGTCACACACATAGATCTGCACTACTGCCAACCATCCCTCCAGTTACTCTTCCTGTCACACACATCTCTGGTGTAACAGAGCTCAGCACACACTCAGCTCTGCTACATCTCTACACTCTGTTGTAGAGATATAGCAGAGCTGAGTGTGTGCTGAGCTCTGCTACACACGAGATGTGTGTGATAGGAGGAGTAGATGGAGGGATGGTTGGGAGTAGTGCAGATACACCAGAGATGTAGCAGTCTGGCCGATGTTAGCAGTTCGATGCAGCAGAACTGATTGTGTTAGTCTGCTGCATCAGACTGCTATATCTGCCAGCTCTGCTACAACGCCAGAGTAGTTAAGCTGAGTGTGCAGTATCGGATTAACCCCCTCCACCCCACCGTTGTCCACTTACCTGCGGCTCCCAGCTCATCTTCTTGGTCCACTGCGGTCCTATGTCCGGTCTTCAGAGCGCCCTGCCCCCCTCTCCCCTGACTAGTATTGTAGAGAAGGTGGGGCTTAGGAGAGCCTGCTCAGTACCCGCCTACACTCCCCTAAGCCCCGCCTTCTCTATAATGCTAGACGGGGAGAGGGGGTGGGGCTTAGGAGAGTGTGGGTGGGTACTGGGAGGGGAGACATGAGTGATGCCCCGCCTACTAAGCCCCAACTACTCCCTGCATCTCTCAATACTACGAAAAATTGGGGCCGGCCTGATAAAATGATCGGCCTGAAGAACAGCGCTCACCCAGAAGATGACAGAAACTTCTTTAATAACAAATGGAACATCACTGTGCTGTTCCATTTGTTATTAAAGAAGTTTCTGTCATCTTCTGGGTGAGCGCTGTTCTTCAGGCCGATCATTGTATAAGGCCGGCCCCAATTTTTCGTTGTACGTTCCTGTTCATGTAACGGTCCTGCAGCTACTGCCCTCCACCTTAGGGCTAGCTCAGATGTGGGGCGCCCGCGCGGGTTTTGACACAGAGAGAGAGGCGGCTCACCGCGTCTCTCTCTGGTCAAAACCCACTTGCCACGACAATCGGGGTCGCGGCTTTCCCCTCCTATGTCGGCTCAAATGAATGAGCCGATATAAGAGGGTGCTGCCGCTAGGTGGAAGCCACAGTCCAGCGCGCCGCGGCTTCCACCTGAAGAAAGGATGTGTCACTTCTTTTCTCCGCTAGCAGCAGCCCACCGCTAGCGGAAAAAAGAAGCCCGGCGGTCTGAATAGACCACAATTGTAAAGGGGCGGATCCGCCCCTTTTTTCACGTGTGAACGAGTCCTTATTCTACATACCCTGAACTTGCTTGCTCTCAAGGCTATTTGGGTTGTTGTGACCTCCTCACAACCCACCCAGGTGAGCAAGCACATGTCTCTCCATTTAAACCACATTTTCTTCCAGTGGTAATATACGAGGATCGGCTCGGTGTTGTTTGTTTTTACTCTACAATACTAGTCTAGGGAGCTGGGGCGCAGGGCGCTCTGAAGAGGACAGAGGACCCCGCCACCCTAGACTAGTATTGTAGAGATTCAGGGAGTAGGCGGGGCTTAGTGCGGCTGGAGAGTGTGGGCGGGGAGACGTCAGAAGACTCTGAAGACAAGTGGACAGAGGACTGGACCAAGAAAGCTGGGAGCTGCAGCTATGCAGGTAAGTGGACAACGGTGGGGGTGGGGAGTGGGTTAATCACTACACAGCGTGGGGTCCAACAATTGTTGGACCACATACTGTGTAGTGAATAGGATCATTTTTAAAATCCATATCGTTTTAAAAATGATCCTGAAATGTCAAGATTGGCTCAACTCTAAGTGCTGGCGATGCAGCAGTGTCTAATGTAGCAGAGCTGGATCTACTACACACTCAGCACTGCTGCATCAGATTGCTACATGGGTACAGCTGAGTGTGTAGCAGGTTCAGCTCTGCTTCATCTCGGCATAGGAATGCATTGACCTGCGTTGATTGGCCGAATGCCGTACTTCTGTATGGGCATTCGGCCATCCAATGCTGGTCAATGCATTCCAATGGGAAAAAGTCAGCTCGTGCATATCGCTAGCTGACAGGGATCCCAATGAAAAGGAGGCACACGGAGTTACTAAATTCTAATTCACATGGCCATACCTATTTTCCACAATTGTGGATAAAAGTATGGACTATTACATTTCAATGGGTCCATACACATGGCCGTTGTTTTGTGGCTGTGTGTCCGGCCAAAATTAAAGATCCACTAATTCTGCAGCAGGTCCTATATGTGTCCTGTATGTGTTGTACACCTGTCCTATATGTGTCCTATACCTGTCCTATATGTGTCCTGTATGTGTTCTACACCTGTCCTATATGTGTCCTATACCTGTCCTATATGTGTCCTGTATGTGTTCTACACCTGTCCCATATGTGTCCTGTATGTGTCCTACACCTGTCCTATATGTGTCCTGTATGTGTTCTACACCTGTCCTATATGTGTCCTGTATGTGTTCTACACCTGTCCTATATGTGTCCTGTATGTGTTCTACACCTGTCCTATATGTGTCCTGTATGTGTTCTACACCTGTCCTATATGTGTCCTGTATGTGTTCTACACCTGTCCTATATGTGTCCTGTATGTGTCCTACACCTGTCCTATATGTGTCCTGTATGTGTCCTACACCTGTCCTATATGTGTCCTGTATGTGTTCTACACCTGTCCTATATGTGTCCTGTATGTGTCCTACACCTGTCCTATATGTGTCCTGTATGTGTTCTACACCTGTCCTATATGTGTCCTGTATGTGTCCTACACCTGTCCTATATGTGTCCTGTATGTGTCCTGTATGTGTCCTACACCTGTCCTATATGTGTCCTGTACGTGTTCTACACCTGTCCTATATGTGTCCTGTATGTGTTCTACACCTGTCCTATATGTGTCCTGTATGTGTCCTACACCTGTCCTATATGTGTCCTGTATGTGTCCTGTATGTGTCCTACACCTGTCCTATATGTGTCCTGTACGTGTCCTACACCTGTCCTATATGTGTCCTGTACGTGTTCTACACCTGTCCTATATGTGTCCTGTATGTGTTCTACACCTGTCCTATATGTGTCCTGTATGTGTTCTACACCTGTCCTATATGTGTCCTGTATGTGTCCTACACCTGTCCTATATGTGTCCTGTATGTGTCCTACACCTGTCCTATATGTGTCCTGTATGTGTCCTACACCTGTCCTATATGTGTCCTGTAGGTGTCCTACACCTGTCCTATATGTGTCCTGTACGTGTCCTACACCTGTCCTATATGTGTCCTGTACGTGTCCTACACCTGTCCTATATGTGTCCTGTACGTGTCCTACACCTGTCCTATATGTGTCCTGTACGTGTTCTACACCTGTCCTATATGTGTCCTGTATGTGTTCTACACCTGTCCTATATGTGTCCTGTATGTGTTCTACACCTGTCCTATATGTGTCCTGTGTGTGTTCTACACCTGTCCTATATGTGTCCTATATGTGTCCTATACCTGTCCTATATGTGTCCTGTACGTGTTCTACACCTGTCCTATATGTGTCCTGTGTGTGTTCTACACCTGTCCTATATGTGTCCTATATGTGTCCTATACCTGTCCTATATGTGTCCTGTACGTGTTCTACACCTGTCCTATATGTGTCCTGTATGTGTTCTACACCTGTCCTATACACTCACCGGCCACTTTATTAGGTACACCTGTCCAACTGCTCGTTAACACTTAATTTCTAATCAGCCAATCACATGGCGGCAACTCAGTGTATTTAGTCATGTAGACATGGTCAAGACAATCTCCTGCAGTTCAAACCGAGCATCAGTATGGGGAAGAAAGGTGATTTGAGTGCCTTTGAACGTGGCATGGTTGTTGGTGCCAGAAGGGCTGGTCTGAGTATTCCAGAAACTGCTGATCTACTGGGATTTTCACGCACAACCATCTCTAGGGTTTACAGAGAATGGTCCGAAAAAGAAAAAACATCCAGTGAGCGGCAGTTCTGTGGGGGGCGGAAATGCGTTGTTGATGCCAGAGGTCAGAGGAGAATGGCCAGACTGGTTCGAGCTGATAGAAAGGCAACAGTGACTCAAATAGCCACCCGTTACAACCAAGGTAGCCAGAAGAGCAACTCTGAACGCACAGTACGTCGAACTTTGAGGCAGATGGGCTACAGCAGCAGAAGACCACACCGGGTGCCACTCCTTTCAGCTAAGAACAGGAAACTGAGGCTACAATTTGCACAAGCTCATCGAAATTGGACAATTGAAGATTGGAAAAACGTTGCCTGGTCTGATGAGTCTCGATTTCTGCTGCGACATTCGGATGGTAGGGTCAGAATTTGGCGTCAACAACATGAAAGCATGGATCCATCCTGCCTTGTATCAACGGTTCAGGCTGGTGGTGGTGGTGTCATGGTGTGGGGAATATTTTCTTGGCACTCTTTGGGCCCCTTGGTACCAATTGAGCATCGTTGCAACGCCAAAGCCTACCTGAGTATTGTTGCTGACCATGTCCATCCCTTTATGACCACAATGTACCCAACATCTGATGGCTACTTTCAGCAGGATAATGCAATGCCATGTCATAAAGCTGGAATCATCTCAGACTGGTTTCTTGAACATGACAATGAGTTCACTGTACCCCAATGGCCTCCACAGTCACCAGATCTCAATCCAATAGAGCATCTTTGGGATGTGGTGGAACGGGAGATTCGCATCATGGATGTGCAGCCGACAAATCTGCGGCAACTGTGTGATGCCATCATGTCAATATGGACCAAAATCTCTGAGGAATGCTTCCAGCACCTTGTTGTATCTATGCCACGAAGAATTGAGGCAGTTCTGAAGGCAAAAGGGGGTCCAACCCGTTACTAGCATGGTGTACCTAATAAAGTGGCCGGTGAGTGTATGTGTTCTACACCTGTCCTATATGTGTCCTGTATGTGTTCTACACCTGTCCTGTATGTGTCCTGTATGTGTCCTACACCTGTCCTATATGTGTCCTGTATGTGTTCTACACCTGTCCTATATGTGTCCTGTATGTGTTCTACACCTGTCCTATATGTGTCCTGTATGTGTTCTACACCTGTCCTATATGTGTCCTGTATGTGTTCTACACCTGTCCTATATGTGTCCTGTATGTGTCTGTATTTGCAGCTCTGTCAATTCATTTTCAATATACAAGTCAGTGAAAACCACATCCATGCCATTTTTGTGCGGAGGCCTAAGGGGAGCAGCACACGACCATGTTTCAGCCATGATACACGGTCCATATGTCAGCCAGATTTACCAGCGTGAACTTTATACTGAGAGCAGGACTCCTGGCAGTATAGTCATCTATGATACTAGGAGTCCCTGCCTCCCAATGAAAGTCTGCCCTGTATCAATTACAGTTCAGGACAGTATGTTGCTGGTCGTGTGCTGCTACCCTAAGGTCCCATGTTCTGGAATCGCAGCATTTTTGTTGCATATTTTGCGGCAATTTTTTTTTTTTTCAACATTAAATTTTTATTAAGGATTTTCCAAGGGTTTTACAAAAGGGAAGGGGGGGAGAGGAAATGCAGGGGAAAGTCAGGGAAACAATGGGAAAGAACCGGGGAAAAAAGGGTCAGGAAAGGGGAACAGGGGGAAGGGGAGGCGGACTCTGACGCAGCAGAGTAACAATGAACAATGCATTTCAGATAATTAGAGAAATAAAAAAGAAAAATGCAACAAGAACCATAACGTGTTGTAGAAGCATAACAAAAGGAACAGCAATCCGCGATACTGAAGTACTAACTGAGGTTATGCGAACACCAGAAAGGTAATTGACAAGAAAGAATTCAAGAAATAGGCAGGCATCATACAGGCGAGGAAGGGAAAAGAGCACGAAAGTCAGCAGAGTAATAGAACATGTTCCACAGTAGCCAGGTCTGATGGTGAAGTCGGTCATCAGGGCAAAACATCGCCAGCATATCCTCCATTGTGCGGATATGGAGGAACTCCTTAAGCCAGGAAAGGAGCGTGGGGGGGACTGGGACTTCCACAGTCTCGGGATGACTGAACGCGCGGCTACCAACATAAACCCCAAAAGCTTGCGAATAGGTTTCCGGAATTTACGAGAGAAAAGAGAAAGAAGCAGAGGGGCCGGGTCATCTTCTAAAGCAACACCTGTCACCTGAAAAATAACCCCTCTCACACTATTCCAGAAAGGGCGAAGAAGGGGACATTCCCACCAGATGTGAGCCATCGTGCCTCGATCGGTGAGACATCTCCAACACCTATCAGAGGTGGTTGGAAAGATGGTGTGGAGCAGAGTCGGGACCCTGTACCACCTAGATAGGATTTTATAGTTTGTCTCCTGAGCCTTGCAGGAGATGGAGAACTTATGGCACATCTCCAAGGCTGACGACCACACACCCGGCGGGAACACCACCCCCAACTCCCTCTCCCAGCCCCCCACGAATGGTGGTAAGCCACTCTCCGGACCCTCCAACAGAAAATTGTATAGAAGAGAGACCGTATTTTCCGGTCGAGAAGCAGAGAGGCAAAGGCGTTCTAAAGGCAGAAGCGGTCTATGGACATCCTGCGACCGCTTCAAGGATAAATAAAAATGGGATAGTTGGGAACAGTGCCAATGGGCAGTTACTGAGTCCGGACTGGGGGCTAAAGCCAACAGCTCCGAGCGGGGAAGGAGAGTAGAGGCAGAGGAAACATGTGTGAGCCGGAGGAGAGGATGGACAAGGGGGCGACCCAGAAAGGAGGAATTAAACGCCGCTGGAAAGTCGGGGTTGCCCGAGACTGGAGTCAGAGGGCCGTCATTCTGGAAGAGCAAACGCATACCACTATAGATTCGACACACACCCATAGTCTGACTCGCTACGAACGGGAGCAAATAGGGCTTACAGTCCGTCCAAAATTTCCTGTGGAGCCAAGGGAGCGCCGTGAGCGGTATAGGGCTCAAAGACTCTTCTAAGGCAACCCAGAGCTTAGAGCGGGACGAATGGTGCCAGTCAAGAATACGCGTAGCGACTGCCACAAGGTAATACTTGGAGCAGTCAGGCACCGCCAGGCCTCCTTTCTTTTTGGGCCAGGACAGAGTATTCCGAGCAATTCGAGGGGGTTTAGAAGACCAAATAAACTTACAAAAAGCCTGTTTAACCGCTGTGAGAAAAGATGCTGGGAGAATACAGGGGACCGTTTGGAAAAGGTACAATAGGCGGGGGAGAACGTTCATTTTCAGGAGGTTGATGTGCCCCAACCAGGAGAGACCCTTCGCATCCCAACGACCGAGATCAGATAGCAGCGTGCGCAGCAATGGAAGAAAGTTCAATGAATAAGTGTCTGACAGGAGAGTAGGAAGCTGAACTCCCAGGTATCGGACGACTTGTGGGACCATTGGAAAGGGAAAGAGGCTCGCAGAGAACTAAGGTCCGTCGCAGGCAGGGAAATATTAAGCGCGGAGCTTTTAGAGAGATTTATCTTATAATTGCTATAAGAGCTGTAAATGTCAATCTCCTTAAGGATAGATGGGAGAGACGTAAGGGGCTGTGTGACAAAGAGAAGGACATCGTCAGCGAATGCGGAAACTTTTAGGTGTAGGTCACTTGTCTGCAAGCCTTTAATATCAGGGTTCTTCCTAATTGCCACCAAGAGGTGTTCCATGACTAGGGCATATAAAAGAGGGGATAGGGGGCAGCCCTGACGCGTACCATTGTAGATAACAAAGGGAGAGGAGAGGGAGCCGCTGATCCGAACCCGAGCCTCAGGGGAGTTATAAAGAGCTCGGATACGAGTAAGCATGGACGGGCTAAGTCCTAATTGGAGAAGCGTGGCTTCCAAGAACCTCCAGTCCACCCTGTCGAAGGCCTTCTCCGCGTCCAAGAAAAGAAGTAACATAGGCGTACATGAGCGCTGAGCATGACGGATGGCGGAGAAGGCCTTCAGGGTATTGTCGCGAGCCTCCCTACCGGGGATAAAACCCACCTGATCCGGGTGGACAAGATCCCCCATATGTGGGCTAAGTCGGTTGGCTATCAGTTTGGCGTATAATTTAGCGTCAGTATTAAGAAGGGAGATAGGCCTCTAGCTGGAACAGAGGGTATGATCCTTGCCCTCCTTAGGTAGGACGGTAATGTGTGCTTGGAGAAAGGAGGAGGGGAAGGGCGTTTCAGAGGAGACTGAGTTGAAAGCGCGTAGAAGAGGCAGGAGCAGTTCAGCCTTAAGAGTTTTATAAAATCGAGCCGTGTAGCCGTCAGGGCCAGGGCTCTTACCTCCCGGAAGAGATGAAATACCCGCCTCTAATTCCTGTTCCGAGAACGGGGCCTCAAGCAAAGCCGCGTCGTCACGCGACAAGGACGGCAAAGCGGTCTCCGCCACATATTGTGCTAATGTAAGTGCAGAAGGCGAAGAGGGGTGAGAGGGTCCAGGAGGGGAAAGATGATAGAGGGAGCTATAATAATCCGAAAAGGCGGAAGCGATATCAGAAGTAATATGCGTGATGGAGCCCGACGGCTTCTTAATGGCCAAAACGTGAGAGGCGGCACAGCGATAACGTACAGCTCTCGCAAGAAGGCGCCCCGCCTTATTCCCCCATTCATAGAAAGAGCGCTGCCCCAGCTGACGTAACCTCTGCTGCCCACGCTCAAGCATAGATTTTATTTCCTGACGCGTGGCTGTCAAAGCGGCCAACGTCGATTGCTGAAGGGATTGTTTGTGCTGGGCCTCTAAGGACACCAGATCCGACAAGAGTGAGCGGAGTCTCAAACCTGCCTCTCTCTTCAGACGCGCCCCGTGCCTCATCAAGACCCCGCGAAGTACACCCTTCAGGGCCTCCCACTGGATAGGGGGAGAGGTAACATCGTTCGCGTGGTCCTGAAGAAAGTGAGAGGTAGAGAACTTCAAATCAGCTAAGCATTGAGCATCAAGAAGCAGAGATTCGTTCAGTCTCCAGGTATTAGAACGAGGACACGAGGACGAGGGACGAAAAGAGCAGGAAACAGGAGCATGGTCAGAGAGGAAAGTCAAGCCAATTGTAGAAGTGTCAACAAACGAAAGGAGACCGTGAGAGAGGAAAACGTAATCAATCCTACTATATGAATTATGTGGATGCGAGAAGAAGGAATAGTCCCTGTCCAGAGGATGAAAGATGCGCCAGATGTCACACAAGAGCATAGAGTTTAGAAGCCTTCTAACCTTATTAATGGCACCATAAGAAAGTTGGGACCTGCCCGAGGAAGTATCCAATAAGGGGTTAAGGGCCAGATTGAAATCCCCGCACACAATCAAATGGCCTTTAGCGAAATCTTGGATGGTCGCAAGAGTAGATAAAAGAAAAGGGACCTGATCAGTATTAGGGGCATAAATATTAGCTATAGTATACAGTACCCCAGAAATTTCGCAGATCAAGAATAAGAACCTGGCATTTACATCAGACAAAGAATCTACAGTCCTATGAAAAAGTTTGGGCACCCCTATTAATCTTAATCATTTTTAGTTCTAAATATTTTGGTGTTTGCAACAGCCATTTCAGTTTGATATATCTAATAACTGATGGACACAGTAATATTTCAGGATTGAAATGAGGTTTATTGTACTAACAGAAAATGTGCAATATGCAATAAACCAAAATTTGACCAGTGCAAAAGTATGGGCACCTCAACAGAAAAGTGACATTAATATTTAGTAGATCTTCCTTTTGCAAAGATAACAGCCTCTAGTCGCTTCCTGTAGCTTTTAATCAGTTCCTGGATCCTGGATGAAGGTATTTTGGACCATTCCTCTTTACAAAACAATTCAAGTTCAGTTAAGTTTGATGGTCGCCGAGCATGGACAGCCCGCTTCAAATAATCCCACAGATGTTCAATGATATTCAGGTCTGGGGACTGGGATGGCCATTCCAGAACATTGTAATTGTTCCTCTGCATGAATGCCTGAGTCGATTTGGAGCGTTGTTTTGGATTATTGTCTTGCTGAAATATCCATCCCCGGCGTAACTTCAACTTCGTCACTGATTCTTGAACATTATTCTCAAGAATCTGCTGATACTGAGTGGAATCCATGTGACCCTCAACTTTAACAAGATTCCCGGTGCCGGCATTGGCCACACAACCCCAAAGCATGATGGAACCTCCACCAAATATTACAGTGGGTAGCAAGTGTTTTTCTTGGAATGCTGTTTTTTTGGACTCCATGCATAACGCCTTTTTGTATGACCAAACAACTCAATCTTTCATCAGTCCACAGGACCTTCTTCCAAAATGAAGCTGGCTTGTCCAAATGTGCTTTTGTTTACCTCAGGCAACTCTATTTGTGGCGTACGTGCAGAAACGGCTTCTTTCTCATCACTCAACCATACAGCTTCTCCTTGTGCAAAGTGTGCTGTATTGTTGACCGATGCACAGTGACACCATCTGCAGCAAGATGATGCTGCAGCTCTTTGGAGGTGGTCTGTGGATTGTCCTTCACTGTTCTCACCATTCTCCTTCTCTGCCTTTCTGATATTTTTCTTGGCCTGCCACTTCTGGGCTTAACAAGAACTGTCCCTGTGGTCTTCCATTTCCTTACTATGTTCCTCACAGTGGAAACTGACAGGTTAAATCTCTGAGACAACTTTTTGTATCCTTCCCCTGAACAACTATGTTGAACAATCTTTGTTTTCAGATCATTTGAGAGTTGTTTTGAGTAGCCCATGATGCCACTCTTCAGAGGAGATTCAAATAGGAGAACAACTTGCAATTGGCCACCTTAAATACTAGAGATGAGCGAACAGTGTTCTATCGAACACATGTTCGATCGGATATCAGGGTGTTCGCCATGTTCGAATCGAATCGAACACCACGTGGTAAAGTGCGCCAAAATTCGATTCCCCTCCCACCTTCCCTGGCGCCTTTTTTGCACCAATAACAGCGCAGGGGAGGTGGGACAGGAACTACGACACTGGGGGCATTGAAAAAAATTGGAAAAAGTCATTGGCTGCCGAAATCAGGTGACCTCCATTTTAGACGAATAGTGGATTTCAAATCCGGGTCATATGAGAATGTGAACTTTGTGACTATGAGACAGGGATAGCTGTACAGGCAGGGATAGCTAGGGATAACCTTTATTTAGGGGGGAATGTTATTAAAAATAACTTTTTGGGGCTCTATCGGGTGTGTAATTGTGATTTTTGTGAGATAAACTTTTTCCCATAGGGATGCATTGGCCAGCGCTGATTGGCCGAATTCCGTACTCTGGCCAATCAGTGCTGGCCAATGCATTCTATTAGCTTGATGAAGCAGAGTGTGCACAAGGGTTCAAGCGCACCCTCGGCTCTGATGTAGCAGAGCCGAGGCTGCACAAGGGTTCAAGCGCACCCTCGGCTCTGATGTAGGAGAGCCGAGGGTGCACTTGAACCCTTGTGCACCCTCAGCTCTGCTACATCAGAGCCGAGGGTGCGCTTGAACCCTTGTGCACACTCTGCTTCATCAAGCTAATAGAATGCATTGGCCAGCGCTGATTGGCCAATGTATTCTATTAGCCTGATGAAGTAGAGCTGAATGTGTGTGCTAAGCACACACATTCAGCTCTACTTCATCGGGCTAATAGAATGCATTGGCCAGCGCTGATTGGCCAGAGTACGGAACTCGACCAATCAGCGCTGGCTCTGCTGGAGGAGGCGGAGTCTAAGATCGCTCCACACCAGTCTCCATTCAGGTCCGACCTTAGACTCCGCCTCCTCCGGCAGAGCCAGCGCTGATTGGCCGAAGGCTGGCCAATGCATTCCTATGCGAATGCAGAGACTTAGCAGTGCTGAGTCAGTTTTGCTCAACTACACATCTGATGCACACTCGGCACTGCTACATCAGATGTAGCAATCTGATGTAGCAGAGCCGAGGGTGCACTAGAACCCCTGTGCAAACTCAGTTCACGCTAATAGAATGCATTGGCCAGCGCTGATTGGCCAATGCATTCTATTAGCCCGATGAAGTAGAGCTGAATGTGTGTGCTAAGCACACACATTCAGCACTGCTTCATCAAGCCAATACAATGCATTAGCCAGTGCTGATTGGCCAGAGTACGGAATTCGGCCAATCAGCGCTGGCTCTGCTGGAGGAGGCGGAGTCTAAGGTCGGACCTGAATGGAGACTGGTGTGGAGCGATCTTAGACTCCGCCTCCTCCAGCAGAGCCAGCGCTGATTGGTCGAGTTCCGTACTCTGGCCAATCAGCGCTGGCCAATGCATTCTATTAGCCCGATGAAGTAGAGCTGAATGTGTGTGCTTAGCACACACATTCAGCTCTACTTCATCAGGCTAATAGAATACATTGGCCAATCAGCGCTGGCCAATGCATTCTATTAGCTTGATGAAGCAGAGTGTGCACAAGGGTTCAAGCGCACCCTCGGCTCTGATGTAGCAGAGCTGAGGGTGCACAAGGGTTCAAGTGCACCCTCGGCTCTCCTACATCAGAGCCGAGGGTGCGCTTGAACCCTTGTGCACACTCTGCTTCATCAAGCTAATAGAATGCATTGGCCAGCACTGATTGGCCAGAGTACGGAATTCGGCCAATCAGCGCTGGCCAATGCATTCTATTAGCCCGATGAAGTAGAGCTGAATGTGTGTGCTAAGCACACACATTCAGCACTGCTTCATCACGCCAATACAATGCATTAGCCAGTGCTGATTGGCCAGAGTACGGAATTCGGCCAATCAGCGCTGGCTCTGCTGGAGGAGGCGGAGTCTAAGATCGCTCCACACCAGTCTCCATTCAGGTCCGACCTTAGACTCCGCCTCCTCCAGCAGAGCCAGCGCTGATTGGTCGAGTTCCGTACTCTGGCCAATCAGCGCTGGCCAATGCATTCTATTAGCCCGATGAAGTAGAGCTGAATGTGTGTGCTTAGCACACACATTCAGCTCTACTTCATCGGGCTAATAGAATGCATTGGCCAGCGCTGATTGGCCGAATTCCGTACTCTGGCCAATCAGCACTGGCTAATGCATTGTATTGGCGTGATGAAGCAGTGCTGAATGTGTGTGCTTAGCACACACATTCAGCTCTACTTCATCGGGCTAATAGAATGCATTGGCCAATCAGCGCTGGCCAATGCATTCTATTAGCGTGAACTGAGTTTGCACAGGGGTTCTAGTGCACCCTCGGCTCTGCTACATCAGATTGCTACATCTGATGTAGCAGTGCCGAGTGTGCATCAGATGTGTAGTTGAGCAAAACTGACTCAGCACTGCTAAGTCTGCATTCGCATAGGAATGCATTGGCCAGCCTTCGGCCAATCAGCGCTGGCTCTGCCGGAGGAGGCGGAGTCTAAGGTCGGACCTGAATGGAGACTGGTGTGGAGCTATCTTAGACTCCGCCTCCTCCAGCAGAGCCAGCGCTGATTGGTCGAGTTCCGTACTCTGGCCAATCAGCACTGGCCAATGCATTTCTATGGGGAAAAGTTAGCTTGCGAAAATCGCAAACTGACAGGGATTTCCATGAAATAAAGTGACTTTTATGCCCCCAGACATGCTTCCCCTGCTGTCCCAGTGTCATTCCAGGGTGTTGGTATCATTTCCTGGGGTGTCATAGTGGACTTGGTGACCCTCCAGACACGAATTTGGGTTTCCCCCTTAACGAGTTTATGTTCCCCATAGACTATAATGGGGTTCGAAACCCATTCGAACACTCGAACAGTGAGCGGCTGTTCGAATCGAATTTCGAACCTCGAACATTTTAGTGTTCGCTCATCTCTATTAAATACCTTTTCTTATGATTGAATAGATCTGGCTATGAAGTTCAAAGCTCATTGAGGTTACAAAAACAATTTTGTGCTTCAGTAAGTCAGTAAAAAGTAGTTAGGAGTATTCAAATCAATAAAATGATAAGGGTGCCCATACTTTTGCACCGGTCAAATTTTGGTTTAATGCATGTTGCACATTTTCTGTTAGTACAATAAACCTCATTTCACTCCTGAAATATTACTGTGTCCATCAGTTATTAGATATATCAAACTGAAATGGCTGCTGCAAACACCAAAATATTTAGAACTAAAAATGTTTAAGATTAATAGGGGTGCCCAAACTTTTTCATAGGACTGTAGGACTTTGATCGGTAAATTCTTATGAAAGAAAACCGCTACACCCCGGACCTTACCTTGTTGGCTACTACTGTGGAACCAAAGCGGAAAGTACCGATTCTTGATCGCCGGAGCACGATCAGACAGAAAGTGTGTCTCCTGGAGGCACAGAATCTGTACTTTGCGCTTATGTGCATCATACAAAATTTGCGAGCGTTTCTCCGGGACATTAAGTCCTTTGACGTTGAAAGATGACACAGAGATATCCGCCATCTCAGGGGGAAGAAGAAGGGGGGAACAGGAAACGGGTCAACAGAATAGAGTAACCAGAAAAGGCCAAGAAGAGTAACAGACAACACAGCAGGGGAGGACAAACAAGGAAAGGAAGAGGGTTCTGGAGTTACCCTCAGAGGGAACTAAGAGGGCCGGAGCACAGGTCTCCAACGGGCCCCGCACTGCAGGGACCAATCTATGTGGGGACGAGGAAGACAAGACGCAAGGCAAACGTAAGACGAAGAAAGCAAGTGGAAGGAAGAGAGAAATATAGACGAAGTAAAGTCAAGAGTCAGAAAAGTAGAGAGAAAGAGCAAAAGAACAAACCAGAGCAAGAAAACTCCGGCTACGACACACTAAATTTGCAACAGAGCTTATAGAGCAATAAGAACGGTGCAATAACAATATTAAAGACATGAGAAAACGAAGGTATGGGCAACAACAGTCAAATTGTAACATAACTGCAAAACAACCAGAGAACAGACATGGATAAAGAGTCTGCCAGTAAAGAGGAAGACAGTAACCACAGAGCAGCGTGGTCAGTGCGGTAGCAACCGGGCCGAAGAGGACCGCCTTCCTCGTTGGGGTCTTTGAGAGCGGGGCGGGTCCCCGGGACGATGATCAGCTGCGTCCCACTGCAAGCGAGGAGGACCAGTGTGATTAGGATCAGCCAAAAGTGAAGACCAGTCCGGTAACTGCAGAGGGGGGAGATTCAGGACTCGGAGGAAGGTCGGCAGGTCAGCCGGATGAGCCAGTGAAAGGATACGGTCCCGGTGGCGAACCTGGAGCGCGAAAGGGAAGCCCCAGCGGTATGGAATCTTACGGTCCTGTAGAATGGACAGAAGAGGCTTCATGACAGAGCGTTGACGCAGGGTATATCTATAGAGATCCGGGAAAATAGACAAAACATGGCCCTCAAAGGGCACAGTGCGGCTGTTGCGGACCTTCTGCATAATCTCCTCTTTGACAGCATAAAAATGAATTCTGCATATCACATCACGAGGTTTAGAGTCATCAGAGCTGCGAGGGCGTAGCGCCCGATGAGCACGGTCCATTTCAATAGGAGAGCCAGGCGGGCGTCCCAGCAGAGAGTTAAACAATCCTGTGAGCGTAGGAACCAGGTCAGCCATTGGAACAGACTCAGGGAGGCCGCGTATACGGATATTGTTGCGGCGGTTACGATTCTCAATGTCATCCATGTGTGAAATCAAATTGCGTATCTGAGAGGAATGAACATCAGAATCCTGTTGCAGGGCATCAATAGAGGAAGAAACTGTAGATTGAAAGTCCTCCAAGGCCTGCACCCTTTGTTGCAGATCCGAAACATCAGATTTCACAGCACGCAAATCATGTCGCCATGCGCGCTTTAGGTCAGAAGCAAGACTGTCCATATCTCTCCTACTCAGGGCTAGCAGAGCTTGCAGCTCCGGGTGTTTCTGTAAAGTAAGAGCAGCTTCATCGGGGGGGGGGAGATGGGAAACAAAAGAAGGGGCATCTGCCCGTAGGGCCGTGGGCGCAGGTGTAGGCCGGGAGGGTCTCTTGCAGGTCTCAGGGGGCCAGGAGTCTTCATCAGAAGAGGCGCCATCAGAGGGCGACTGGGGGCTCCGCTGAGCAGGATGCGGAGTATGGAGGAAAGACTTTTTATGCGGGGGGGCTAGCACCCCAGTCAGCAGGGTCAGAGGGGCCAGCATACGGGGGGGTGACCTGTCGCAGTTGAGGGGGGGTATGCAGGAAAGACCCAGGGGTGCCAGCAGCTGCCTCATCCTGGGAGGGTGCAAAGGACTCTACTGCTGCAACGGCCACATCCAGGGCTTCATTCCCCTTAGAATAGGACGCATGGTGCTGTTGTACCTGGGAGAGTCCCGATGTCCCAGCAGAGGGAGCCGTGCCTGCAGGCGTCTGTGCGCGAGTGTCCTGTGTGAGAGGAGCGCTGCCGCCGCCATGTTCCAGGGCCTGGCGCGCAGGAAGAGAGGAGGAAGAAGATGGTGGCCCTCCAGCGTTGTAGGCCGCAGCGTCCAGAGTCCCGCGCCGCTCGCCTCGAGGGGCGAAGAAGTCCGGGATGGAGCTCTCCGTGTGCACGGAGGTGAGAGGAGTCTCCCTGTGTCTCCTGGAGCGCGTCTTGCCCATCGTGGAGGGTACTGCACCGGTGGATGTCGGAGCCTGAAGCGGAGCTCGGTTCACAGGCGTCCGCTCGCGTGCATGCCTAGCCACGCCCCCCCTTGCTGCAATTTTTTGAGCCAAAGCCAAGTATGGCTACAAAAGGAATAGGAAATATCTAGGAACCTTCTTATATGTGTCCCTTCTGCTCAATCCACTAGTGCACAATGCCGTATATGTATGTCATCTGCAAGGGATGGATAGTGCACAATGCCGTATATGTATGTCATCTGTGAAGGATGGGTAGTGCACAGTGCTGTATATGTATGTCATCTGCGAGGGATGGGTAGTGCACAATGCTGTATATGTATGCCATCTGTGAGGGATGGGTAGTGCACAATGTCGTATATGTATGTCATCTGCCAGGGATGGGTACTGCACAATGCCGTATATGTATGTCATCTGTGAGGGATGGGTAGTGCACAATGCCGTATATGTATGTCATCTGCCAGGGATGGGTAGTGCACAATGCCGTATATGTATGTCATCTGCGAGGGATGGGTAGTGCACAATGCCGTATATGTATGCCATCTGCGAGGGATGGTTACTGCACAATGCCGTATATGTATGCCATCTGCGAGGGATGGTTACTGCACAATGCCGTATATGTATGCCATCTGCGAGGGATGGGTAGTGCACAATGCCGTATATGTATGCCATATGTGAGGGATGGGTAGTGCACAATGCCGTATATGTATGTCATCTGCGAGGGATGGGTAGTGCACAATGCCGTATATGTATGTCATCTGCGAGGGATGGGTAGTGCACAATGCCGTATATGTATGTCATCTGCCAGGGATGGGTAGTGTACAATGCCGTATATGAATGTCAGCTGCGAGGGATGGGTAGTGCACAATGCCGTATATGTATGCCATCTGCGAGGGATGGGTAGTGCACAATGCCGTATATGTATGCCATCTGCGAGGGATGGGTAGTGCACAATGCCGTATATGTATGCCATCTGTGAGGGATGGATAATGCACAATGCCGTATATGTATGCCATCTGCGAGGGATGGGTAGTAGAGATGAGTGAATACCGTTCGATTGAGTAGGTATTCGATCGAATATCAGGCTATTCGACATATTCGATTTCGAATGAATACCATGCGGTAAACGCAGTAAAAATTTGTATCCCCTCCCACCTTCCCTGGCGCTTTTATGTATGCCATCTGCGAGGGATGGGTAGTGCACAATGCCGTATATGTATGCCATATGTGAGGGATGGGTAGTGCACAATGCCGTATATGTATGTCATCTGCGAGGGATGGGTAGTGCACAATGCCGTATATGTATGTCATCTGTGAAGGATGGGTAGTGCACAATGCCGTATATGTATGTCATCTGCGAGGGATGGGTAGTGCACAATGCCGTATATGTATGTCATCTGCGAGGGATGGATAGTGCACAATGCTGTATATGTATGTCATCTGCGAGGGATGGGTAGTGCACAATGCTGTATATGTATATCATCAGCGAGGGATGGGTAGTGCACAATGCTGTATATGTATGTCATCTGCCAGGGATGGGTACTGCACAATGCCGTATATGTATGTCATCTGTGAGGGATGGGTAGTGCACAATGACGTATATGTATGTCATCTGCCAGGGATGGGTAGTGCACAATGCCGTATATGTATGTCATCTGCCAGGGATGGGTAGTGCACAATGCCGTATATGTATGTCATCTGCGAGGGATGGTTACTGCACAATGCCGTATATGTATGCCATCTGCGAGGGATGGTTACTGCACAATGCCGTATATGTATGTCATCTGCGAGGGATGGTTACTGCACAATGCCGTATATGTATGTCATCTGCGAGGGATGGTTACTGCACAATGCCGTATATGTATGCCATCTGCGAGGGATGGTTACTGCACAATGCCGTATATGTATGTCATCTGCGAGGGATGGGTAGTGCACAATGCCGTATATATATGCCATCTGCGAGGGATGGTTACTGCACAATGCCGTATATGTATGCCATCTGCGAGGGATGGTTACTGCACAATGCCGTATATGTATGTCATATGCGAGGGATGGGTAGTGCACAATGCCGTATATGTATGCCATCTGCGAGGGATGGGTAGTGCACAATGCCGTATATGTATGTCATATGCGAGGGATGGGTAGTGCACAATGCCGTATATGTATGCCATCTGCGAGGGATGGGTAGTGCACAATGCCGTATATGTATGCCATATGTGAGGGATGGGTAGTGCACAATGCCGTATATGTATGCCATCTGCGAGGGATGGGTAGTGCACAATGCCGTATATGTATGCCATATGTGAGGGATGGGTAGTGCACAATGCCGTATATGTATGTCATCTGCGAGGGATGGGTAGTGCACAATGCCGTATATGTATGTCATCTGTGAAGGATGGGTAGTGCACAATGCCGTATATGTATGTCATCTGCGAGGGATGGGTAGTGCACAATGCCGTATATGTATGTCATCTGTGAAGGATGGGTAGTGCACAATGCCGTATATGTATGCCATCTGCGAGGGATGGATAGTGCACAATGCTGTATATGTATGTCATCTGCGAGGGATGGGTAGTGCACAATGCTGTATATGTATGTCATCTGCCAGGGATGGGTACTGCACAATGCCGTATATGTATGTTATCTGTGAGGGATGGGTAGTGCACAATGCCGTATATGTATGCCATATGTGAGGGATGGGTAGTGCACAATGCCGTATATGTATGCCATCTGCGAGGGATGGGTAGTGCACAATGCCGTATATGTATGTCATATGCGAGGGATGGGTAGTGCACAATGCCGTATATGTATGCCATCTGCGAGGGATGGGTAGTGCACAATGCCGTATATGTATGCCATATGTGAGGGATGGGTAGTGCACAATGCCGTATATGTATGCCATCTGCGAGGGATGGGTAGTGCACAATGCCGTATATGTATGCCATATGTGAGGGATGGGTAGTGCACAATGCCGTATATGTATGCCATCTGCGAGGGATGGGTAGTGCACAATGCCGTATATGTATGCCATATGTGAGGGATGGGTAGTGCACAATGCCGTATATGTATGTCATCTGCGAGGGATGGGTAGTGCACAATGCCGTATATGTATGTCATCTGTGAAGGATGGGTAGTGCACAATGCCGTATATGTATGCCATCTGCGAGGGATGGATAGTGCACAATGCTGTATATGTATGTCATCTGCGAGGGATGGGTAGTGCACAATGCTGTATATGTATGTCATCTGCGAGGGATGGGTAGTGCACAATGCTGTATATGTATGTCATCTGCCAGGGATGGGTACTGCACAATGCCGTATATGTATGTTATCTGTGAGGGATGGGTAGTGCACAATGACGTATATGTATGTCATCTGCCAGGGATGGGTAGTGCACAATGCTGTATATGTATGTCATCTGTGAGGGATGGTTACTGCACAAACACCCGCCCCGCCCCCACCTCCCCATATAGCAGTCACCAACGAAGAGGAAGACGAGACTCCACGGACTGTTATACCCCAAACCAACCGCCCTGCCCCACCCCACCTCCAACCCCCCCCCCCATATAGCAGTCACCAACGAAGAGGAAGATGAGACTCCATGGACTGTTATAACCCAAACCCCCCCCCATACCCACCACCCACCCAACCCAACTCCCCCCCCCCACACACACTTTACTAGCTTTGGCAATGCCAAATACCTATTCGGACGTGCCAATAAAGCATTTTTTGATTTGATTTGATTTGATTTGTATGTCATCTGCCAGGGATGGGTAGTGCACAATGCCGTATATGTATGCCATATGTGAGGGATGGGTAGTGCACAATGCCGTATATGTATGCCATCTGCGAGGGATGGGTAGTGCACAATGCCGTATATGTATGCCATATGTGAGGGATGGGTAGTGCACAATGCCGTATATGTATGTCATCTGCGAGGGATGGGTAGTGCACAATGCCGTATATGTATGTCATCTGCCAGGGATGGGTAGTGTACAATGCCGTATATGTATGTCAGCTGCGAGGGATGGGTAGTGCACAATGCCGTATATGTATGCCATCTGCGAGGGATGGGTAGTGCACAATGCCGTATATGTATGCCATCTGTGAGGGATTGGATAATGCACAATGCCGTATATGTATGTCATCTGCGAGGGATGGGTAGTGCACAATGCCGTATATGTATGTCATCTGCGAGGGATGGTTAGTAGAGATGAGTGAATACCGTTCGATTGAGTAGGTATTCGATCGAATATCAGGCTATTCGACATATTCGATTTCGAATGAATACCATGCGGTAAACGCAGTAAAAATTTGTATCCCCTCCCACCTTCCCTGGCGCTTTTTTTGCAACAATAACTGTGCAGGGAAAGTGGGACAGGAAAGAGGAAAACGTAGGTATCGAAAAAAAATAGGAAAAAGTCATTTTCTGGCAAAATCAGATGACCTCGGATCTATAAGAATAGAGTCAGCCATGCTCGTGTCTTTTGCGGCTGGGATAGATCGGGAGAGACATCGTGCTGAGGGTCAGAGGAAATATTCTGAAAACAGCAACACTGCTTGATGAGTCTATATACACCATCAGCTTATAGGCTCATCCTGCAGAAAGTTCTCAAAACCACTTTTTAGGACTGAAATTCTGTACCACTGGTATACAGTATATATCTGGGCTGAAGCAACAGAATGGGCCTGACACTGTAAACGCTGCTGGGGCAAGACACAATTCAAATAAAGGGGTGAAAGAATTACTACTGGGGGTGGCAGGGCTGAATTGGCACAGAGGGGCAGAAGAAAAAAATCTCAAACTCAGGGCCCGCTTGATAGCGATGTGCTGCAGCTGCCATCAGTTCATGCAAGGCCTGAGTCTCCACTAGCATAAACGCCAACATCTCCAGGGCCAGCAGTTTTGAGATGTGGCCGTTTAAGGCTTGGGTATGTGGGTGGGTTGCGCTGTACTTCTGCCTGCGATCAAACACCTGGCAGATGGAGATTTGCTGGGAAGAGGTACATGATGGTGCAGGCAAATTGAGCAGAGGAAAGAAAAGGGGAGGATGAGGGTGAAGTCCCCAAAGTGTCAGAGGCAGATGTGGAGGAGTCCTGGCTGGTGGTCTGGACTGCAGCACTAGCACTGGAAACAGCGGAAGAGTCAGTGTCGGCAACACCGGCCGACGATTGTCTTGCCTTTGCTCTCTCCCACTGAGCCCAGTGCTTGCCTTACAAATGACGGCGCATGGCTGAGGTCATCAGTTTGCTTTTCTCAGAGCCCCTTTTCAGTTTTGAGTTGCACAGTGTGCATACGTTGCAAAATCTACACACCATTGAGGGACGTGGCCTTGATGGGTGACTTTTGGGCGAGTGGCTAATACAGGGAACATCTTGGGCCTTGCTGGCTCTGGCCTGACTTCTTTGAAGCAGCTGTCCTGTGCCTCTGGACATGCCTCTGCCTCTAGCCACCTTTTTTGGTACTGCGCTTGCCTCCACATCTACACTGCTTTCCACGCTACACATCACCCATGTCCAGTTTGGGTCGGTGGCCTCGTCCTCCACCACCTCCTCTTCCAATTGCTCACTCTCCTCTTACTGCAAACCACACATAACCACAGCCTGTCCTGATGGCAACTGTGTCTCATCATCATCACTGAGGAAACGCTTCTTGCGGGTCCACAACCCCAAAATCGGCAGGAGAAGGCGGATGCTCAAGTGTTTGGGCATCAGGACAGAGAAATTCGTCTGTTAGCTCCTTGGATTCGTGAAGTGGTTGAACAGAGTCGAAGAATGGGAAAGGAGCCACAAACAGCTCCTGGGAGGTTGAAAGGGTGAGATGACTCTGCTGGGAAAACTGGGCATGTTGGGAGGAAGGAGGGGTAGACTCTTGGGTATGAACACGACTGGAGGTAGTGGCTGACTAGCTGGTGGAAAAGCAGCTGGAAGCATTATCCGCTAGCCCTTGTAACACCTTTTCCTGGTGCTCGGGCCTAGTCTGCTTTATACCCTGCACCCTGCTTAACGTTGCCAACAAGCCAGGGATTGTGGATGAGCACAGTGCTGACTGCCCCTCACCAGAAGGCATTGCACCCGAAGTAGCTTGACCGTGGCCTGTGCCCCCAGCTGGATTTCCTGGGCATCAGGACAAAGAAATTATTCTGGTAGCTCTGGGAGGGGGCAAGGGTGGGATGACTCTGATGGGAAGATTGGGCATGTTGGAAGGAAGAAGGGGCAGATTCCTGGGTATAAACACGACTGGAGGTAATGGCTGACTGGCTGGTGGAAAAGGCGCTGGAAGCATTATCTGGTAGCCATTGTAACACCTGTTCTTGGTGCTCGGGCCTCGTCAGCGTTGTAGCCTGCACCCTGCTTAATGCAGCTGTCAAGTCAGGAATTGTGATGAGCGCATGCTAAAGTTTCCCCACTTTCCATAGAGGTTCTATTGAGTGTGGAAAGTGTCTAGTTGATAGGCTGTGATAGTGGGGTAATTCTAGGACTTGGGCGTGTTAGATGCCCCCAGACATGCTTCCCCTGCTGTCCCAGTTGCATTCCAGAGGTGTCGGCATCATTTCTTGGTGTGTCATTGTGGACTTGGTGACTCTCCTTAGTCGAATTGTGGTTTCCCCTGAAACAAGCATTTTTTCCCCATAGACTGTAATGGGATTCAATATTTGGTTGAATAGTTGAATATTGAGGGGCTACTCGAAACGAATATCGAATATTTCACTACTCGCTCATCTCTAATGGTTAGCGCACAATGTTGTACATATATGTCATCTGTGAAGGATGATTAGCATAAAATGTTGTATATGAATGTCATCCATAAGGGATGGTTAGCACACAATGCTGTATATGTATGTCATTAGCGAGGCATGGTTAATGTACTGTGTAGGATCAATAAGGACCATTATATATTATAATAAATATGTATAGGGGGCGCTAATGCCTCATTAGTGCCCCCACATAGTATAATGCTCCGGAGTGCTCCCACACACAACTGACAGTCCATTTACCCTATTAGAACTAACACTGTACATTTCAACAGGGGCAGCAGGAATCAGCAATCGTCCCGGCTGCCTGCCCATAAGTAACGTGTCCTGAGCAGGCAGCAGCCTATAGATTTATAGTATAATTCACACCACAAAACGGACCGGAGGAAAGTGGGGAACAAAGAGCCTAACAGTGGATGTGTTGCCTCTTTGGCACCAGATTATCACACATTTACTCCTATGTGTTGATGAATTCTGCCCATTGTGTGTAACTTTCTTCGTGTTCATGTATCACAATAGCACTTGGTTAATAACTAGAGATGAGCGAACACTAAAATGTTCGAGGTTCGAAATTCGATTCGAACAGCCGCTCACTGTTCGAGTGTTCGAATGGGTTTCGAACCCCATTATAGTCTATGGGGAACATAAACTCGTTAAGGGGGAAACCCAAATTCGTGTCTGGAGGGTCACCAAGTCCACTATGACACCCCAGGAAATGATACCAACACCCTGGAATGACACTGGGACAGCAGGGGAAGCATGTCTGGGGGCATAAAAGTCACTTTATTTCATGGAAATCCCTGTCAGTTTGCGATTTTCGCAAGCTAACTTTTCCCCATAGAAATGCATTGACCAGTGCTGATTGGCCAGAGTACGGAACTCGACCAATCAGCGCTGGCTCTGCTGGAGGAGGCGGAGTCTAAGATTGCTCCACACCAGTCTCCATTCAGGTCCGACCTTAGACTCCGCCTCCTCCGGCAGAGCCAGCGCTGATTGGCCGAAGGCTGGCCAATGCATTCCTATGCGAATGCAGAGACTTAGCAGTGCTGAGTCAGTTTTGCTCAACTACACATCTGATGCACACTCGGCACTGCTACATCAGATGTAGCAATCTGATGTAGCAGAGCCGAGGGTGCACTAGAACCCCTGTGCAAACTCAGTTCACGCTAATAGAATGCATTGGCCAGTGCTGATTGGCCAATGCATTCTATTAGCCCGATGAAGTAGAGCTGAATGTGTGTGCTAAGCACACACATTCAGCACTGCTTCATCACGCCAATACAATGCATTAGCCAGTGCTGATTGGCCAGAGTACGGAATTCGGCCAATCAGCGCTGGCCAATGCATTCTATTAGCTTGATGAAGCAGAGTGTGCACAAGGGTTCAAGCGCACCCTCGGCTCTGATGTAGCAGAGCCGAGGCTGCACAAGGGTTCAAGTGCACCCTCGGCTCTCCTACATCAGAGCCGAGGGTGCGCTTGAACCCTTGTGCAGCCTCGGCTCTGCTACATCAGAGCCGAGGGTGCGCTTGAACCCTTGTGCACACTCTGCTTCATCAAGCTAATAGAATGCATTGGCCAGCACTGATTGGCCAGAGTACGGAATTCGGCCAATCAGCGCTGGCCAATGCATCCCTATGGGAAAAAGTTTATCTCACAAAAATCACAATTACACACCCGATAGAGCCCCAAAAAGTTATTTTTAATAACATTCCCCCCCTAAATAAAGGTTATCCCTAGCTATCCCTGCCTGTACAGCTATCCCTGTCTCATAGTCACAAAGTTCACATTCTCATATGACCCGGATTTGAAATCCACTATTCGTCTAAACTGGAGGTCACCTGATTTCGGCAGCCAATGACTTTTTCCAATTTTTTTCAATGCCCCCGGTGTCGTAGTTCCTGTCCCACCTCCCCTGCGCTGTTATTGGTGCAAAAAAGGCGCCAGGGAAGGTGGGAGGGGAATCGAATTTTGGCGCACTTTACCACGCGGTGTTCGATTCGATTCGAACATGGCGAACACCCTGATATCCGATCGAACATGTGTTCGATAGAACACTGTTCGCTCATCTCTATTAATAACAAGCCATTGATATGGAGGAACCTGTTACTACTATAATATTCCACTGACTTCTTTCCTTATTGGACTGATGGGATCTGCCGGCTTCATTGGCTCCTACAACTACATAGTCATTATTCTGATTCCTTATTGTAACTGATATGTTGCGGTTTTATGTTGTTACTTAATAAAGATAGAATGTTCAAAAAAATAAAAAAACAACCACCTGCAGCTGTGACGGAATGTTGCGCTAGCCCTGATGGAACGTTATGACATCACCACATGATATAAGGGAGCGACGCACTGACATTCCCCTGAGGGTTACAGTTGATAGTGGAAAGTAAACAGAGAGAGATTGGTGAGTGATTGAAAAGCGGAGAAAATGGATAACTATGACGATTTCCTTAACAAAATTTGGAAAAGAAGAGTTGAGAAATCGAAACCGTTATTCATACGGTTCAAATATGTGAAAGTTTCGCTATGGCCAGGCCTGGAGACTATAATTGAGGAGACAGAAGAGGAGATACAAGCTGAAATGGAGAACATTGAAAGAAACAGCAGCAGGTCTGACAGCCTTGGCACTGACAACCAGTATGAGGAAGAGGAAGAGGATGACATGGTGGCAGAGCAAATGGAAACAACTGAGAGAAAGATCACTACTCCTTCCGGGCACCATGCGAGGGAGGCCTGGCCAAACGTCAGGCATGTGATGCCAAAAGAAAAACACCTTGGCAAAAAAATCTCTGGAAGAAAAGACTCTGTGACCGAATATAAAAAATCCCCAAATCCGTCCAATTCAGATGAAATTGTGGAGGGGAGTGAAAACATCTGTGCAAGCCACAAACAAGCATGGCCACCAATGGACTCCTCACCTAGGTCCAGAAGAAAGTGGTGGGTGCCAAAATGTTTCCGAAGAAACCACCAGCGCACAGCAGAAGAAGCCCGGCCGCCATCAAGAACTCTTAGGGCACATTTCTGCTGCTGGAACATAAAGACACTTAACTAAAAAAAAAAAATACCACCAACAATTCCAACAGTTTCTGACTCCAAAACTTCAGGAGAACAACACCACCTTCAGAAGATATACAACATCCCGGGGCACCAGGCTGGAGTCACCATGATGATGTCATCTCGGAATTGTATAACATTTACAGCTTATTTCTGATTAATACAAACGTTACAAATAAATCAGTTCTTGTTGTTTCACTTCCGGTGTTTTCTGACTCATATATTGTAGATAAATTAGGGCCGGGGTCCTGGATTCTTATCTGACAGAGGGCAATGCCTGCATGGAGATTAAATGTTCTCCCCATGTTTCCATGGGTTTCCTCCTACACCCCAAAGCCATACTAATAGGGATTGTAGATCATATGGGACAATCATGACAATGGGAGGATTTATTAAGACTGGCATTTCCTATAACTAATGTTATGTTCACATATGCGCCAGGAAAGTCCATTGCACTAGACCAGGGGTCGGCAACCCCTAGCACACGTGGCATACCTGGCGGGCATGGCAGCCAGCACAGGACCTGCAGGAATTGAAAGAGGGAGAGTCCCTTCAGTGCTCCCAGGACGCTCCCCCTTCTCTGGCTGCCCTCTCTGCCCACCAATGAGAGGAAGTGAGTAACGCCCAGGAGGCGGAGCTTATCATTATACAGCACAAGGACCCTGCCTGTAGTGATGAGCTCCTGCCGTCTGCATCCTGCACAGAAGAGAAAGAGCAGAGGAGAGCTCCGAGCAATGTGAAAGTTAAATATAACAGGTACATGCTGGAGTTACTATTTCTACTAATGTCAGGAATTTGGGGTTATTAATTTGGTTTTAGTAACTCCTTGTGTCTCAAATTAATAGCAATTAACCCCATCATGTCCCTCACATTAACCCCCATGTGCCTGAAATAAAGGCTATTAATATGTGAGATATATGGGGGTACTAATAATGAAGATACTTAATTATTACCTCCATAACTCTAATCTGCTCTACACAGGGGTTAATGTGAGGGACATGATGGGGTTAACTGCTATTACTATGAGGCACATGGAGTTACTAAATTGTAATTCACATGGCCATACCTTTTTTCCACAATTGGACTATTATATTTCAATGGGTCCATACACATGGCCGTTGTTTTGTGGCTGTGTGTCTGGCCAAACTTAAAGATCTGCAAATTCTGCAGCAGGTCCTATATGTGTCCTGTATGTGTCCTACACCTGTCCTATATGTGTCCTGTATATGTTCTACACCTGTCCTATATGTGACCTGTATATGTTCTACACCTGTCCTATATGTGTCCTGTATATGTTCTACATCTGTCCTATATGTGTCCTGTACATGTTCTAAACCTGTCCTATATGTGTCCTGTATGTGATCTACACCTGTCCTATATGTGTCCTGTATGTGTTCTACACCTGTCCTATATGTGTCCTGTATGTGTTCTACACCTGTCCTATATGTGTCCTGTATATGTTCTACACCTGTCCTATATGTGTCCTGTATATGTTCTACACCTGTCCTATATGTGTCCTGTATATGTTCTACACCTGTCCTATATGTGTCCTGTACATGTTCTAAACCTGTCCTATATGTGTCCTGTACGTGTTCTACACCTGTCCTATATGTGTCCTGTATGTGTTCTACACCTGTCCTATATGTGTCCTGTACGTGTTCTACACCTGTCCTATATGTGTCCTGTATGTGTTCTACACCTGTCCTATATGTGTCCTGTATGTGTCCTACACCTGTCCTATATGTATCCTGTACATGTTCTAAACCTGTCCTATATGTGTCCTGTATGTGTTCTACATCTGTCCTATATGTGTCCTGTATGGGTTCTACACCTGTCCTATATGTGTCCTGTATGTGTCCTGTATGTGTCCTACACCTGTCCTATATGTGTCCTGTATGTGTCTTGTATGTGTTCTTCACCTGTCCTATATGTGTCCTGTATGTGTTCTACACCTGTCCTATATGTGTCTGCATTTGCTGCTCTGTCAATTCATTTTCAATATGCAAGTCAGTGAAAACCACATCCAGGCCATTTTTGTGCGGGAGGCCTAAGGGGAGCAGCACACGACCATGTTTCAGCCATGATACACGGTCCATATGTCAGCCAGATTTACCGGCTTGAACTTCATGCTGAGAGCAGGACTCCTGGCAGTATAGTCATCTATGATACTAGGAGTCCCTGCCTCCCAATGAAAGTCTGCCCTGTATCAATTACAGTTCAGGACAGTATGTTGCTGGTCGTGTGCTGCTCCCCTAAGGCCCCATGTTCTGGAATCGCAGCATTTTTGTTGCATATTTTGCTGCAATTTTTTGAGCCAAAGCCAAGTATAGCTACAAAAGGAATAGGAAATATCTAGGAAACTTCTTATATGTGTCCCTTCTGCTCAATCCACTAGTGCACAATGCCGTATATGTATGTCATCTGCGAGGGATGGGTAGTGCACAATGCCGTATATGTATGTCATCTGTGAGGGATGGGTAGTGCACAATGCCGTATATGTATGTCATCTGTGAGGGATGGGTAGTGCACAATGCCGTATATGTATTTCAGCTGCGAGTAATGGGTAGTGCACAATGCCGTATATGTATGTCATCTGCGAGGGATGGGTAGTGCACAATGCTGTATATGGATGTCATCAGCGAGGGATGGGTAGTGCACAATGCCGTATATGTATGTCATCTGCGAGGGATGGGTAGTGCACAATGCCGTATATGTATGTCATCTGCGAGGGATGGGTAGTGCACAATGCCGTATATGTATGTCATCTGCGAGGGATGGGTAGTGCACAATGCTGTATATGTATGTCATCTGCGAGGGATGTGTAGTGCACAATGCCGTATATGTATGCCATCTGTGAGGGATGGGTAGTGCACAATGCCATATATGTATGTCATCTGCGAGGGATGGGTAGTGCACAATGCCGTATATGTATGTCATCTGTGAGGGATAGGTAGTGCACAATGCCGTATATATATATCATCTGCGAGGGATAGGTAGTGCACAATGCCGTATATGTATGTCATCTGTGAGGGATGGGTAGTGCACAATGCCGTATATGTATGTCATCTGCGAGGGATGGGTAGTGCACAATGCCGTATATGTATGTCATCTGTGAGGGATGGGTAGTGCACAATGCCGTATATGTATGTCATCTGTGAGGGATGGGTAGTGCACAATGCCGTATATGTATGTCATCTGCAAGGGATGGGTAGTGCACAATGCCGTATATGTATGCCATCTGTGAGGGATGGGTAGTGCACAATGCCATATATGTATGTCAGCTGCGAGGGATGGGTAGTGCACAATGCCATATATGTATGTCATCTGTGAGGGATGGGTAGTGCACAATGCCGTATATGTATGTCATCTGCAAGGGATGGGTAGTGCACAATGCCGTATATGTATGTCATCTGCAAGGGATGGGTAGTGCACAATGCCGTATATGTATGTCATCTGCGAGGGATGGGTAGTGCACAATGCCATATATGTATGTCAGCTGCGAGGGATGGGTAGTGCACAATGCCATATATGTATGTCATCTGTGAGGGATGGGTAGTGCACAATGCCGTATATGTATGTCATCTGCGAGGGATGGGTAGTGCACAATGCCGTATATGTATGCCATCTGTGAGGGATGGGTAGTGCACAATGCCGTATATGTATATCATCTGCGAGGGATGGGTAGTGCACAATGCCGTATATGTATATCATCTGCGAGGGATGGGTAGTGCACAATGCCATATATGTATGTCATCTGTGAGGGATGGGTAGTGCACAATGCCGTATATGTATATCATCTGCGAGGGATAGGTAGTGCACAATGCCGTATATGTATGCCATCTGTGAGGGATGGGTAGTGCACAATGCCGTATATGTATATCATCTGCGAGGGATGGGTAGTGCACAATGCCATATATGTATGTCATCTGTGAGGGATGGGTAGTGCACAATGCCGTATATGTATATCATCTGCGAGGGATAGGTAGTGCACAATGCCGTATATGTATGCCATCTGTGAGGGATGGGTAGTGCACAATGCCGTATATGTATATCATCTGCGAGGGATGGGTAGTGCACAATGCCGTATATGTATGCCATCTGTGAGGGATGGGTAGTGCACAATGCCGTATATGTATATCATCTGCGAGGGATGGGTAGTGCACAATGCCATATATGTATGTCAGCTGCGAGTAATGGGTAGTGCACAATGCCGTATATGTATGTCATCTGTGAGGGATGGGTAGTGCACAATGCCGTATATATATGTCATCTGCGAGGGATGGGTAGTGCACAATGCCGTATATGTATGTCATCTGCGAGGGATGGGTAGTGCACAATGCCGTATATGTATGTCATCTGCGAGGGATGGGTAGTGCACAATGCCGTATATGTATGCCATCTGTGAGGGATGGGTAGTGCACAATGCCGTATATGTATGTCATCTGCGAGAGATGGGTAGTGCACAATGCCGTATATGTATGTCATCTGCCAGGGATGGGTAGTGCACAATGCTGTATATGTATGTCATCTGCGAGGGATGGGTAGTGCACAATGCCGTATATGTATGTCATCTGCGAGGGATGGGTAGTGCACAATGCCGTATATGTATGTCATCTGCGAGGGATGGGTAGTGCACAATGCCGTATATGTATGTCATCTGCGAGAGATGGGTAGTGCACAATGCCGTATATGTATATCATCTGCGAGAGATGGGTAGTGCACAATGCCGTATATGTATGTCATCTGCGAGGGATGGGTAGTGCACAATGCCGTATATGTATGTCATCTGCCAGGGATGGGTAGTGCACAATGCCGTATATGTATGTATGTCATCTGCGAGAGATGGGTAGTGCACAATGCCGTATATGTATGTCATCTGCCAGGGATGGGTAGTGCACAATGCCGTATATGTATGTATGTCATCTGCGAGAGATGGGTAGTGCACAATGCCGTATATGTATGTCATCTGCCAGGGATGGGTAGTGCACAATGCTGTATATGTATGTCAGCTGCGAGGGATGGGTAGTGCACAATGCCATATATGTATGTCATCTGTGAGGGATGGGTAGTGCACAATGCCGTATATGTATGTCATCTGCCAGGGATGGGTAGTGCACAATGCTGTATATGTATGTCATCTGCCAGGGATGGGTAGTGCACAATGCCGTATATGTATGTCATCTGTGAGGGATGGGTAGTGCACAATGCCGTATATGTATGTCATCTGTGAGGGATGGGTAGTGCACAATGCCGTATATGTATGTCATCTGTGAGGGATGGGTAGTGCACAATGCCGTATATGTATGTCATCTGTGAGGGATGGGTAGTGCACAATGCTGTATATGTATGTCATCTGCGAGGGATGGGTAGTGCACAATGCCGTATATGTATGTCATCTGTGAAGGATGGGTAGTGCACAATGCCGTATATGTATGTCATCTGTGAAGGATGGGTAGTGCACAATGCCGTATATGTATGTCATCTGCGAGGGATGGGTAGTGCACAATGCCGTATATGTATGTCATCTGCGAGGGATGGGTAGTGCACAATGCCGTATATGTATGTCATCTGCCAGGGTTGGGTAGTGCACAATGCTGTATATGTATGTCATCTGCGAGGGATGGGTAGTGCACAATGCCGTATATGTATGTCATCTGTGAAGGATGGGTAGTGCACAATGCCGTATATGTATGTCATCTGTGAAGGATGGGTAGTGCACAATGCCGTATATGTATGTCATCTGCGAGGGATGGGTAGTAGAGATGAGTCAGCGTTGTAGCCTGCACCCTGCTTAATGCAGCTGTCAAGTCAGGAATTGTGATGAGCGCATGCTAATGTTTCTTTAGGTTTAAATTTGTGTTTCTGTCCATATTAATGTAGAGGAAAGAAGGTTTCCCAGTATTTTCCCACTTTCCATAGAGGTTCTATTGAGTGTGGAATGTGTGTAGTTGATAGGCTGTGATAGTGGGGTAATCCTGGGACTTGGGTGTGTTAGATGCCCGCAGACATGCTTCCCCTGCTGTCCCAGTTGCATTCCAGAGGTGATGGCATCACTTCTTCGGGTGTTATTGTGGACTTGGTGACTCTCCTTAGTCGAATTGTGGTTTCCCCTGAAACAAGCATTTTTTCCCCATAGACTGTAATGGGATTCAATATTTGGTTGAATAGTTGAATATTGAGGGGCTACTCGAAACGGATAACGAATATTTCACTACTCATTCATCTCTAATGGTTAGCGCATAATGTTGTACATATATGTCATCTGTGAAGGATGATTAGCATAAAATGTTGTATATGAATGTCACTCATAAGGGATGGTTAGCACACAATGCTGTATATGTATGTCATTAGCGAGGGATGGTTAATGTACTGTGTAGGAGCAATAAGGACCATTATATATAATAATACTGTATAGGGGGCGCTAATGCCTCATTAGTGCCCCCACATAGTATAATGCTCCGGAGTGCTCCCACACACAACTGACAGTCCATTTACCCTTTTAGAACTAACACTGTACATTACAACAGGGGCAGCAGGAATCAGCAATCGTCCCGGCTGCCTGCCCATAAGTAACGTGTCCTGAGCAGGCAGCAGCCTATAGATTTATAGTATAATTCACACCACAAAACGGACCGGAGGAAAGTGGTGAACAAGGAGCCTAACAGTGGATGTGTTGCCTCTTTGGCGCCAGATTATCACACATTTACTCCTATGTGTTGATGAATTCTGCCCATTGTGTGTAACTTTCTTTGTGTTCATGTATCACAATAGCACTTGGTTAATAACAAGCCATTGATATGGAGGAACCTGTTACTACTATAATATTCCACTGACTTCTTTCCTTATTGGACTGATGGGATCTGCCGGCTTCATTGGCTCCTACAACTACATATTCATTATTCTGATTCCTTATTGTAACTGATATGTTGCGGTTTTATGTTGTTACTTAATAAAGATAGAATGTTCAAAAAAATAAAAAACCAACCACCTGCAGCTGTGACGGAATGTTGCGATAGCCCTGATGGAACGTTATGACGTCACCACATGATATAAGGGAGCGACGCACTGACATTCCCCTGAGGGTTACAGTTGATAGTGGAAAGTAACAGAGAGAGATTGGTGAGCGATTGAAAAGCGGAGAAAATGGATAACTATGACGATTTCCTTAACAAAATTTGGAAAAGAAGAGTGGAGAAATCGAAACCGTTATTCATACGGTTCAAATATGTGGAAGTTTCGCTATGGCCGGGCCTGGAGACTATAACTGAGGAGACAGAAGAGGAGATACAAGCTGAAATGGAGAACATTGAAAGAAACACCAGCAGGTCTGACAGCCTTGGCACTGACAACCAGTATGAGGAAGAGGAAGAGGATGACATGGTGGCAGAGCAAATGGAAACAACGGAGAGAAAAATCACTACTCCTTCCGGGCACCATGCGAGGGAGGCCTGGCCAAACGTCAGGCATGTGATGCCAAAACAAAAAAACCTTGGCAAAAAAATCTCTGGAAGAAAAGACTCTGTGACCGAATATAAAAAATCCCCAAATCCGTCCAATTCAGATGAAATTGTGGAGGGGAGTGAAAACATCTGTGAGAGCCACAAACAAGCATGGCCACCAATGGACTCCTCACCTAGGTCCAGAAGAAAGTGGTGGGTGCCAAAATGTTTCAGAAGAAACCACCACACAGCAGAAGAAGCCCGGCCGCCATCAAGAACTCTTAGGGCACATTTCTGCTGCTGGAACATAAAGACACTTAACTAAAAAAAAAAAATACCACCAACAATTCCAACAGTTTCTGACTCCAAAACTTCAGGAGAACAACACCACCTTCAGAAGATATACAACATCCCGGGGCACCAGGCTGGAGTCACCATGATGATGTCATCTCGGAATTGTATAACATTTACAGCTTATTTCTGATTAATACAAACGTTACAAATAAATCAGTTCTTGTTGTTTCACTTCCGTTGTCTTCTGACTCATATATTGTAGATAAATTAGGGCTGGGGTCAGGGTCGGACTGGCCCGCCGGAGCACCGGGGAATCCCCCGGTGGGCCCCCGGGCCCCGACTATACTGATGCTTATTTTAGCATAGGCAGGGGCCCGATCCATCCCGATCCAGCCCATTGATGGGGATGGATCGGGCCCCTGACAGTTCAATCGGGCCCCTGCCCATGTCAGAGGAGGATTAGGGGAGGCGCTTAGGGGAGGGGAGGCGCTCCTGCCGCTGCTGGCTTCATGCAGGGCAGAGGAGCGTAGCGATGTCTCAGGCCCCGACACCTGTGCCGGCATCTATCCCTCGCCGGCATCCGCCTCTCTATTACAGCGGATGCCAGGTCTGTATTCATGCAGATATATGTGTCCTGTATGTGTTCTACACCTGTCCTATATGTGTCCTATATGTGTCCTATACCTGTCCTATATGTGTCCTGTATGTGTTCTACACCTGTCCTATATGGGTCCTGTATATGTTCTACACCTGTCCTATATGTGTCCTGTATGTGTTCTACACCTGTCCTATATGTGTCCTGTATGTGTTCTACACCTGTCCTATATGTGTCCTGTATGTGTCCTATACCTGTCCTATATGTGTCCTGTACGTGTTCTACATCTGTCCTATATGTGTCCTGTATGTGTTCTACACCTGTCCTATATGTGTCCTGTATGTGTTCTACACCTGTCCTATATGTGTCCTGTATGTGTTCTACACTTGTCCTATATGTGTCCTGTATGTGTTCTACACCTGTCCTATATGTGTCCTGTATGTGTTCTACACCTGTCCTATATGTGTCCTGTATGTGTCCTATACCTGTCCTATATGTGTCCTGTATGTGTTCTACACCTGTCCTATATGTGTCCTGTATGTGTCCTATACCTGTGCTATATGTGTCTGTATTTGCAGCTCTGTCAATTCATTTTCAATATAGTCAGTGAAAACCACCTCCATGACATTTTTGTGCGGGAGGCCTAAGGGGAGCACCACACGACCATGTTTCAGCCATGATACACGGTCCATATGTCAGCCAGATTTACCGTCTTGAACTTTATACTGAGAGCAGGACTCCTGGCAGTATAGTCATCTATGATACTAGGAGTCCCTGCCTCCCAATGAAAGTCTGCCCTGTATCAATTACAGTTCAGGACAGTATGTTGCTGGTCGTGTGCTGCTCCCCTAAGGCCCCATGTTCTGGAATCGCAGCATTTTTGTTGCATATTTTGCTGCAATTTTTTGAGCCAAAGCCAAGTATGGCTACAAAAGGAATAGGAAATATCTAGGAACCTTCTTATATGTGTCCCTTCTGCTCAATCCACTAGTGCACAATGCCGTATATGTATGTCATCTGCGAGGGATGGGTAGTGCACAATGCCGTATATGTATGTCATCAGCGAGGGATGGGTAGTGCACAATGCTGTATATGGATGTCATCTGTGAGGGATGGGTAGTGCACAATGCTGTATATGTATGTCATCTGCGAGAGATGGTTAGTAGAGATGAGTCAGCGTTGTAGCCTGCACCCTGCTTAACACAGCTATCAAGTCAGGAATTGTGATGAGCGCATGCTAATGTTTCTTTAGGTTTAAATGTGTGTTTCTGTCCATATTAATGTAGAGGAAAGAAGGTTTCCAAGTATTTCCCACTTTCCATAGAGGTTCTATTGAGTGTGGAATGTGTGTAGTTGATAGGCTGTGATAGTGGGGTAATCCTGGGACTTGGGTGTGTTAGATGCCCGCAGACATGCTTCCCCTGCTGTCCCAGTTGCATTCCAGAGGTGTTGGCATCATTTCTTGGGGTGTCATTGTGGACTTGGTGACTCTTCTTAGTCAAATTGTGGTTTCCCCTGAAACAAGCATTTTCTCCCATAGACTATAATGGGATTCGATAATCGGTTGAATAGTCGAATATTGAGCGGCTACTCGAAACGAATATCGAATATTTTACTACTCGCTCATCTCTACACGTGATTATTCTGTGGGACTAGTGAAATGTGTGAATGTTTTTTTTTTTTACCATTGACATGCACTTTTAGGGGTCAAAACCTCATTTAAAAAAGTTTAAAATTACAATAATTTACATAGTGTCTTGCAGAAATATCGTGTCTTGAACCTCCGTGTTCCAGATTCTACAAGTTGACTCTTAGGTAGAGATTTATCACGATGGAGGATATTTACCAGGCCATTAATACTATCACTAAATCTGGGCTCTCGTCTTGTTATTATTTTATATTTCTGTTCCATTATAGGTGCGAAAAGTTAAAATTGATGGAGAACTGAAACTGTCACATGATGGACACCAGGGGATCCCGATGAACCCCCTAGACCTATAATATGATGAAGGTAAGTATGGAAGAATCATCCAGCAACGAAACCAAGACCTATAATATGATGGACACCAGAAGATCCCGATGAACCCCCTAGACCTATAATATGATGGACACCAGAAGATCCCGATGAACCCCCTAGACCTATAATATGATGGACACCAGGGGATCCCGATGAACCCCCTAGACCTATAATATCATGGACACCAGAAGATCCCGATGAACCCCCTAGACCTATAATATGATGGACACCAGAAGATCCCGATGAACCCCCTAGACCTATAATATGATGGACACCAGAAGATCCCGATGAACCCCCTAGACCTATAATATGATGGACACCAGAAGATCCCGATGAACCCCCTAGACCTATAATATGATGGACACCAGAAGATCCCGATGAACCCCCTAGACCTATAATATGATGGACACCAGGGGATCCCGATGAACCCCCTAGACCTATAATATCATGGACACCAGAAGATCCCGATGAACCCCCTAGACCTATAATATGATGGACACCAGAAGATCCCGATGAACCCCCTAGACCTATAATATGATGGACACCAGGGGATCCTGATGAACCCCCTAGACCTATAATATGATGGACACCAGAAGATCCCGATGAACCCCCTAGACCTATAATATGATGGACACCAGAAGATCCCGATGAACACCCTAGACCTATAATATGATGGACACCAGGGGATCCCGATGAACCCCCTAGACCTATAATATGATGGACACCAGAGGATCCTGATGAACCCCCTAGACCTATAATATGATGGACGCCAGGTGATACCGATGAACCCCCTGGACCTATAATATGATGGACACCAGAAGATCCTGATGAACCCCCTAGACCTATAATATGATGGACACCAGGGGATCCCGATGACCCCCCTAGACCTATAATATGATGGACACCAGAGGATCCTGATGAACCCCCTAGACCTATAATATGGTGGATACCAGGGGATCCCAATGAACCCCCTAGACCTATAATATGATGGACACCAGAAGATCCCGATGAACCCCCTAGACCTATAATATGATGGACACCAGGGGATCCCAATGAACCCCCTAGACCTATAATATGATGGACACCAGAGGATCCTGATGAACCCCCTAGACCTATAATATGATGGACACCACGGGATCCCGATGAACCCCCTAGACCTATAATATGATGGACACCAGAGGATCCCGATGAACCCCCTAGACCTATAATATCATGGACACCGGGGGATCCCAATGAACCCCCTAGACCTATAATATGATGGACACCAGGGGATCCTGATGAACCCCCTAGACCTGTAATATGATGGACACCAGGTGATCCCAATGAACCCCCTAGATCTATAATATCATGGACACCAGAGGATCCCAATAAACCCCCTAGACTTTTAATATGATGGACACCAGGGGATCCTGATGAACCCCCTAGACCTATAATATGATGGACACCAGAGGATCCCGATGAACCCCCTAGACCTATAATATCATGGACACCAGAGGATCCTGATGAACCCCCTAGACCTATAATATGATGGACACCAGGGGAACCCAATGAACCCCCTAGACCTATAATATGATGGACACAACGGGATCCGATGAACCCCCTAGACCTATAATATGATGGACACCAGAGGATCCTGATGAACCCCCTAGACCTATAATATGATGGACACCAGAGGATCTCGATGAATCCCCTAGACCTATAATATGATGGACACCAGGGGATCCCGATGAACCCCCTAGACCTATAATATGATGGACACCAGAGGATCCTGATGAACCCCCTAGACCTATAATATGATGGACACAACGGGATCCCGATGAACCCCCTAGACCTATAATATGATGGACACCAGAGGATCTCGATGAATCCCCTAGACCTATAATATGATGGACACCAGAGGATCCCGATGAACCCCCTAGACCTATAATATCATGGACACCGGGGGATCCCAATGAACCCCCTAGACCTATAATATGATGGACACCAGGGGATCCTGATGAACCCCCTAGACCTGTAATATGATGGACACCAGGTGATCCCAATGAACCCCCTAGACCTATAATATCATGGACACCAGAGGATCCCAATAAACCCCCTAGACTTTTAATATGATGGACACCAGGGGATCCCGATGAACCCCCTAGACCTATAATATCATGGACACCAGAGGATCCTGATGAACCCCCTAGACCTATAATATGATGGACACCAGGGGAACCCAATGAACCCCCTAGACCTATAATATGATGGACACCAGGGGATCCGATGAACCCCCTAGACCTATAATATGATGGACACCAGAGGATCCTGATGAACCCCCTAGACCTATAATATGATGGACACCAGAGGATCTCGATGAATCCCCTAGACCTATAATATGATGGACACCAGGGGATCCCGATGAACCCCCTAGACCTATAATATGATGGACACCAGAGGATCCTGATGAACCCCCTAGACCTATAATATGATGGACACCACGGGATCCCGATGAACCCCCTAGACCTATAATATGATGGACACCAGAGGATCTCGATGAATCCCCTAGACCTATAATATGATGGACACCAGAGGATCCCGATGAACCCCCTAGACCTATAATATCATGGACACCGGGGGATCCCAATGAACCCCCTAGACCTATAATATGATGGACACCAGGGGATCCTGATGAACCCCCTAGACCTGTAATATGATGGACACCAGGTGATCCCAATGAACCCCCTAGACCTATAATATCATGGACACCAGAGGATCCCAATAAACCCCCTAGACTTTTAATATGATGGACACCAGGGGATCCCGATGAACCCCCTAGACCTATAATATCATGGACACCAGAGGATCCTGATGAACCCCCTAGACCTATAATATGATGGACACCAGGGGATCCCGATGAACCCCCTAGACCTATAATATGATGGACACCAGAGGATCCTGATGAACCCCCTAGACCTGTAATATGATGGACACCAGGGGATCCCAATGAACCCCCTAGATCTATAATATGATGGACACCAGAGGATCCCGATGAACCCCCTAGACTTTTAATATGATGGACACCAGAGGATCCCAATGAACCCCCTAGACCTGTAATATGATGGACACCATTGGATCCCGATGAACCTCCTAGACATATAATATGATGGACACCAGAAGATCCTGATGTGTCCCCTAGACCTATAAATAAAGGTCCATTGGGTTTCATCACACAACATTTATTACTTTGTGAGTCGATTAAATGAACCCAAAGGTGGTTGGAAATTTATGTACAGATGCAGTAAAGTTTAAATTGACCTTTCAATGGGTTTTGTTGCATTCTGGGATAAGACATCACGTTGCAGCAAGTCATCCGTATCAAGTTAACCTCTGCTACATCCATACCGTAGTTAAAAAGTGTACAGCTATTTGGAAGGTTACGGTTTTCCGAAGTCAACACTAAACACTCAACCTTACGGTCGGCCATATCATCTCGTGTATTGTAAAGTAACATTTCCCAATTGGTTTTCTCGAGAAGGTTAAATGCAATCTTATCCGTAACTGCGGTTATTATGTAACTAGCGTCGCGTACAAGTAAATGTAACAAAGTACTAAGATCCCGGTAATATGCCATAAGGAGAACTTGATACAGTTAAGTAAACATTATATTCAGATGTCACTCGATGTCAGCCGGGGAGTTCTGTTGAACCTTTTATCTCAGTGTCAGAAAATGTCAATTTATCTCTGAGGCAGCATATACCTTTCAAGGCGAAATAGAAAAGCGTTCAATTTGTAAGATGAGTCAGTGCTCCAGACCCAGATTCACTGTCATAAAGAAGGAAGATTGTCAGGCAGAGCCGGGAATAAAACCTAACACAGAGTGATAAGTCCCAAAACAACAATGTGTACAATGTCAAGGGTCCGCGACCACATATCAACATATCAATATAACAACCCGCAGACTGTCTCTGTTTTTATTTTCTTGACCAGGGATGAACTTTACGACTATTCTGTTCACTCTGTTCTTTTTTTTTCCTTTTTTCTAAAGTTTTCTGCCAATTTCTTTGTTTGAAGCATACTAGTGACTGCAGAGACAATGCTGGGGGCAAGCGATATTTCATGTAGATTTAGATAATGGTCTTTATGGAAGATGGAAAATGATAAGATGGATTTCAATTTTATTAACCCTTTATGAACCCACAGATTAGTGGGAGTAAAGGATTCAACACATTTTAGCGTTTCTGTCTCGATAGTCCAAGAACTATATATTTTATTTGTTGGTATTTTTTAATTATCTAGAGTATTTTTTACAGTATTGGTGTTTGTAATAGGAGGATAGCTGTTTAATAAAACTGGGGAGAAGCATACTTGTGCCACCTGCCCTGACCTATGCCTGGTTACCTGACTCTGTACCTGTTCCACCTGCCCTGACCTATACCTGGTTACCAGGCTCTGTACCTGTTCCACCTGCCCTGACCTATGCCTGGTTACCTGACTCTGTACCTGTTCCACCTGCCCTGACCTATGTCTGGTTACCTGACTCTGTACCTGTTCCACCTGCCCTGACTTATGCCTGGTTACCGGGCTCTGTACCTGTGCCACCTGCCCTGACCTATGCCTTGTTACCTGACTCTGTACCTGTGCCACCTGCCCTGAAATATGCTTGGTTACCGGGCTCTTTACCTGTTCCACCTGCCCTGACCTATGCCTGATTACCGGGCTCTGTACCTGTGCCACCTGCCCTGACCTATGCCTGGTTACCAGGCTCTGTACCTGTTCCACCTGCCCTGACCTATGCCTAAATTTTGTACCTCTAGAAGTAGTTCCGATGTTAGTGACAGTTGACCCAGACAGAACACCAGTTTGTGGCAATGAAAGGACAAAAAAGAGGCAGAGTAAACAAGAGACTGAGATCAGGACTGATAATGCAGGTACAGGGTCAGGTATCAAGGTACAGTTTAGGACAGACAGCACAGATACAGAGTCAGGTAAGTAGGCATAGGACAGGACAGACAGCACAGGTAAAGAGTTGGGTAACCAGGCATAGGTCAAGGCAGATGGCACAGGTATGGAGTCAGGTAACCAGGCATAGGTCATGGCAGGTGGCACAGGTACAGAGTCAGGTAACCAGGCATAGGTCAAGGCAGATGGCACAGGTACAGAGTCAGGTAACCAAGCATAAGTCAAGGCAGATGGCACAGGTACAGAGTCAGGTAACCAGGCATAGATCAGGGCAGATGGCACAGGTACGGAGTCAGGTAACCAGGCATAGGTCAAGGCAGATAGCACAGGTACGGAGTCAGGTAACCAAGCATAAGTCAAGGCAGATGGCACAGGTATGGAGTCAGGTAACCAGGCATAGGTCATGGCAGGTGGCACAGGTACAGAGCCCAGTAACCAGGCATAGGTCAGGGCAGGTGGAACAGGTACAGAGTCAGCTAACCAGGCATAGGTCAAGGCAGATGGCACAGGTACAGAGTCAGGTAACCAGGCATAGGTCAAGGCAGATGGCACAGGTACAGAGTCAGGTAACCAGGCATAGGTCAAGGCAGATGGCACAGGTACAGAGTCAGGTAACCAAGCATAAGTCAAGGCAGATGGCACAGGTACAGAGTCAGGTAACCAGGCATAGATCAGGGCAGATGGCACAGGTACGGAGTCAGGTAACCAGGCATAGGTCAAGGCAGATAGCACAGGTACGGAGTCAGGTAACCAAGCATAAGTCAAGGCAGATGGCACAGGTACAGAGTCAGGTAACCAGGCATAGATCAGGGCAGATGGCACAGGTACGGAGTCAGGTAACCAGGCATAGGTCAGGGCAGATGGTACAAGTTCAGAGTCTGTTGTGATTATCACAACATAATACCAAAACCCTCTACTGGCTGCAATCCACATCCCAACCACAGAGTGACCACATACAGGCAAATATAGCATCAACAACTCTCCACAGTGTCTAGGGAAATCATGTTTGTTTTTCTTCCATGCCACACACTGTAGTTCTGGATGTGTGGAGCGGAGAGGAATAATGAAGCATACATCTGTATACATAAATTCATGAGAGTATCCTCTTCTTAATTAGTATCTTTCTAGACACTTCATATAATTAGTTCCATATTTGATAATACGTCTTAATGTGATATTATTCCGGTTACCTTGGATTTCCACCATCTCTCTAAGAACATTCTTCCCACCGTGTGACTTTATTTCCGTAGAACTCCTGGGTGATTTCTTATATATAATTTACAGTACAGATATTATCCCATATTTTATACTTGCTTCTCTTCTCTCGCCACTGCTTTAAAATGATATAATCTCAGATATGGGGAAGAGCAATGACCTCATGGATTATTGAAAAGAAATAGTGGAGGCATAAATAGTTTTATATCTAAGAGATGCTGCAAAAACAATGGGGGACAAACAGTGCTAAATAAAGTAAATGCAGAGAAAATGCAAATAACTGTATTTTATAGTTAAAAAACGCCATATTTTATTGGAAAGCTTAGGGCATTGGAAGAGTGTAATAATACCGTAGCTCACATAATAAGTACAATAAACTAGTAATGGAATTGTACTGTAGTCACTTGTCCGGGGCTTACTGTATATTGTTTCTGCACTTGTCACACCCTGGACTCATTTGTGTTCTTGTGTGTTGGAATGAATGAGTGTGCATGTGTTTTATATGGGGAGAAGAGAGTAACTTGCTGTCAGACAACTCTGTCGGCGGTGTATCTCCAAGGATCTGGCATTGAAATTTTTCCCCCAAACAATGGGGATTGATTTGAATTTTTGGTTAATTTATTATATTTTTTTTAATTATTTTTTCATATTTAATTTATATATTTTTTAACTTTTAAATTTTTTTTTACTTTTATTTTTAGACCCCTTAGATCCCAAGCATCGAATCAATATTACAATGCATTTCAATGCCAATTGTATTGCAAAATCCATACACTTCTATTGTTGCATAGCCCATGTATTGAGGACAAGCCTGGGAGCCTTCAATAGGTTCCTGACTGTCTAAGCAGCCGATCATCACCCTCAGATCATGTCAGATGGAAAGGTGATCCTAGCCAAAATGATGGCTACCAGATAAATGGTGCCTTGGACATACCTGACCAAGGCAGGTCAGGTTTGTCCAAGGCAGGTCAGGCCTTGGTCAGGTTTGTCCAAAGCATTAGTAGGGGTAATGCCTGGGATGAATGCGGGCATTTCTGCCAGGATTTCACTGTAGAATATGCTGGAAACCAAGTGGCTATGACAGCTACTCGGCTCCAGAGCAGCCGCCATGTTTAAGGACTGGCTTATAAGTTTAATTAGTTAAATGCAATGTTGTGGTTCACATTTTCCCTTTTCCAATGGATTGTGCTGTATTAAGGAGGACCCGTCACTAGGTCTGAGAAGTCCAATGAAGTCCATCACCATTCTGGGCAATTTGGCGTTCTGTTTATCCAAATCTGTTCATCCGTTCCAAAGATATAAGCCCTTTTAATGGTCATGCAAATTAAAGTGTAATAGTCACGTGTAGGTAACACATACATCACACAGAGACCCTGCCCCCAATTAAACCAAAGGGCTACCATCCACTTGACCATTAGACCATAACCTGAATCACCAATAACAGGGCTTATATCTTTGGAATGACGGAATGGATTTGCATAAACAAAACACCAAAATGCTCAGGTGGACAACGCCAACGATGTACGATGTCACGGAGCAAAGGTATACGTCTTCCTCCGGATGGTCTTTTGAATCAACAGGGACGCAAGAGGTCGGGAGACAACAGCAATTTATTGTAATCCACAAAGTTAGTAGCCGGCGGCGGTCACATCAACCGTAATAACAATAAGTCCACAGAAGTCACAATCCAATGATAGCTTTGGTTCCTTGGTCCTGTAACTAAATTCTGGCTCTCTGCAGAGCTGTGCACAGGCCGGCTAACACATACTAACTGCTAGCTATAACTATATACTAAAACTGTTACACCTATATCTGTGGGTGGGAAGGGCTGAGTCACAGATCCTTCCCCCCTCACCTATGCCAAGGAGAGCAGACTCCCTGTCTACTATGGACAATGCACCATCCAACATCTTCTTGGAGACACTGATCAGATTATCTCCACCCATTGTCCTCACTAGTTAGAGGTATTTGCATACAATGTGCTAACACACTAGACCCGAATCAGCCAACTACACACTGATGTTTACAACAGGTTAGAGAATACATTCCACATGAAATATATATTACACATTGCCTATAGTATAGACTCTAACCATCCCGTGACAACCCCTCCCCCTCTCAAAACATGTGCATGACACAATTGGCCTACACAGGTAAATTGGGGAATGCACATCAGTCTCTATAGCTCATATGTCCTCCTGCCGGGATAACCCATCCGCGTTCTGGTGTTGGTTCCCTCGGCGGTACTGAATGGTAAAGTTGTAGGGTTGAAGGGCTGGCATCTGTCAGAAAATCCGGTGGATCCATGTTGGCTTCTCCCTGAGCTTGGCTTCGGGTCACTGCTCCCACAAAGTGGCACTGTAGATTTCCAACATCGTTGCCTAACAGAACATCGGCCGGCAGCCCGCTCATCACACCAATTGTGCATCGTTTTGGTCCATAACCATAGTCGAGTTCCACGGTAGCTTTAGGAATACGTCTTTGAGTACCCCCTGCCAACTTGATAGAAATGCCAGGACCCTCCTCTAGGGCCTCGGGTCGCACAACTCGGGGGTCCGCTACCGTTAGGAAAGCTCCCGAGTCCCGGAATCCAACAACTGTTCGGCCATCCAGTAGGACCTCCTGCAAGTGCTTCCTCTGAAGGTTTGCGGGATGTGTGGCGGAAGGCTGAATCCCATAGACCCCTGGAGGTGGAACAGATGTGTCATTCATGGAGTCATCTGGAAATGGGGCCAAACTTTCTGTCCTAGGAGTGGTTCCCAGGTAGTGAATAGGCCGGGATGCCACGGTGGCCCGTGCCCCCATGTTAACAGGGCAACTAGCTTGCAAATGTCCAGGCCGCCCGCACCCAAAACATCTGCGCTCTAGCATTCTTCCAGTAGGTCGTTGTCTAGGGACAGGGTTGTTCATAGCTGGAGGCCGATGGGCTGGGGCAGGGGTAGAGGGGGAATTGTAATCCTGAGGCCGGGCACGAAAGGTGGTTGGCTGGCTGAAGGGTGTCTGGCGGACTGTGGTAGTTTTCCGCTCCTCTGCAAACAACCTCTTCCACTGCGGCTTGATGGTCAGGCCCTCATCTGCAAGAGAAGCAGCTTGCTCAACTGTGGCTGGGTTCCGTTCCAGCACCCACTCACGGATCTCAGCGGGGCACTGGGAAAAGAACTGTTCCTTAAGTATGACTTGGAGGATCTTATCGACTGTGACAGCCTCCTCTCCTTCTAGCCAGCGCTTGCATGCTTGCTTCAACTTGTGGGCGAACATGTGGAAGGAGCTTCCCCCATTGTAAGACAAAGAGCGGAACTGAACTCGGTAGGTCTCTGGAGTGACTGCATAATACTTCTGCACCGCTCTTTTAATGGCCTCATAGTCCCGCTGATCACTAGGGTCCATGGCTCTGAGAGCTTCCGCAGCCCCATCCCGTAGGTGCCCCACCAGATACCGGACCCAATCCTTCTCTGGGACTTCCATCAGGCGGCACTGGTGTTCGAAGTCCTGAAAATATCCATCAACATCCCCAGCCGCTTCCTCAAAGGTCTTGAAGTGTTTATGGGAGACATATGGTGGTTCTCTCACTGTTGGGCTGGGGGTCGACGTTTGATTATAATTCCTCATAGTTATCTCAGCCATTCGCATTTCATGCGCCATTCTTTCCTTTTCATGCGCCATTCTCTGTTCCTCCTTCTCCGTTTCCTGAGCCCTCTGTAATGCTCTACTCCTTTGCTCTGCAGTTGCTCCTAGCCCCAGCACTGCCAACTCCTCCTCATACAAAACAACCCATCTGCTCTTTTGGGTCTGTACCTGCCACTCCTGTATCTCTACTGTCTCCTGGGGGCAGCCCTCCTCATGGTCGCTTTGCAGGGTCATCTCCTCCAGTGCCTCGATCAGTTGATCTTTCGTTCTTCCCTGGTAACTCAGGTTTAGTTCCCGGGCCCTTACTTGTAGACTTGCCATAGTCCAGTTCCTGTATTCTGAGGTTGTGGCTCCATTAATCGCTGGGCTGCTGTAGTCCATCTCGCTGTCCGCTGTTGATCCCACCGCTGCCAACCAGTTGTCACGGAGCAAAGGTATACGTCTTCCTCCGGATGGTCTTTTGAATCAACAGGGACGCAAGAGGTCGGGAGACAACAGCAATTTATTGTAATCCACAAAGTTAGTAGCCGGCGGCGGTCACATCAACCGTAATAACAATAAGTCCACAGAAGTCACAATCCAATGATAGCTTTGGTTCCTTGGTCCTGTAACTAAATTCTGGCTCTCTGCAGAGCTGTGCACAGGCCGGCTAACACATACTAACTGCTAGCTATAACTATATACTAAAACTGTTACACCTATATCTGTGGGTGGGAAGGGCTGAGTCACAGATCCTTCCCCCCTCACCTATGCCAAGGAGAGCAGACTCCCTGTCTACTATGGACAATGCACCATCCAACATCTTCTTGGAGACACTGATCAGATTATCTCCACCCATTGTCCTCACTAGTTAGAGGTATTTGCATACAATGTGCTAACACACTAGACCCGAATCAGCCAACTACACACTGATGTTTACAACAGGTTAGAGAATACATTCCACATGAAATATATATTACACATTGCCTATAGTATAGACTCTAACCATCCCGTGACAACCGACATTCACTTTTTCAGATCCGGTGCCAGGTCATCTTTGATCTGAAAAGGATCTATGGATCCTTTTTCAGTCTTTCGTTGTCTTAAGGGCGAGATAAGGTCAATCTAAAATGAATAGGAAAGAGAATATTCACAGGTAAGCCGCACATTCTGCCGAGTAAGAATAAGCAATAACTTGTACAACATAATCTATCAATAGCCGCTACACCAAAAATATATCATCGATATGGCGCGACTACACAATGCAGTGTCTGAAATTCTACATGGGGACAGATGAAGATGTGATTACAGTTGTCTGTACTTACAAACTGATAGATTGGTGTGAAATTGCTTCCCATTGTCATCTTTCAATTCTGCAAAAAAAAAGAAAATTCAAGATTGAAAATGATGTATAATGAGAGAGATACAGAAATCAATCCGACTGCTCAAATAGTCATAAGATAAGATGTTTCTAATGGTGAGAAGATTTTTACATGACTATGGAATTGTAAGAATGACAAATATGTAAGCAAGCAAAGAAAATAAACTCATCCCTGAAACTAAGGAACTTTAAAGTGTACTTCAAATACATAGCATTCATAAATGAATAGTACAGGTCACTAGAAGAAACTTTGCAATCTATCTTATTAAAGAAAAATTGCTTTATTTTCTATTTGTCAGGCTGAGTTACTAACATAGAAGTCTATGGAGAGGAAGAGAAATCCATAGTTCAGTGGCTACGTTCTGCTACATTGAGACATAACTCTTTTAACTCTACGTTATGTAGTAAGATAACTTATTCACTATACAGAGGGAGGCAATACTAGCCAGCGGTAGCCCATTCCTTCCCCCTCCATAGACTTCTTTGTGCGACGGAAGTAAAGATACACGTCTGAGTAAAGGGAAGGAGGAGAATAACATCCTGATAAGTAGAAAAGGAAACATTATTCTTTAGTGAGATCTTTTACAAAGTTTCTTATATTCACTGGTACTAGTCATTTATAAAAAGTATAATTTATGTGTTTTCCAGGACCAGGACTAGAAAAACATAGTTGCTTTTTGCTTTCAACAGTGTTACCCCCAGCTACAGGTTATGTGTGGTCTTGCAGCTCTGCCTCATTCACTTCCATTAAATCAGGTTGCAATACCAGACTCAACCCATGGACAGGAGTGGCGCTATTGTCATACCTCTGGGTGACAACATTTAAATAACTTGCCCTATAGCCATTGACTGAGAGACATGGGTCCTACAATTAAATTGTCCAGCAATTAACTATTATAACTAGGTAATGTGTTGGACAGCAGTAGATTTCTGCTATAGCAGCCACTGCAGGGGAAATGGGGTATTGCATGGTGTCCATTTAATCACATTGGCAACTGTCTTGTGTATTGTGGTCCTGTTAAGTCCTCCAGAATGGTAGACATAAAATATCCTTAAAGTGTTTGAGTTGACTTTAAAAGTTATCCCCTATTGATACGTGTAAGCGGATGTTATAATCTGCAGGCTTATTAGAAAATAAATAAATAAAAGCCTGCGGAGCCCACTGGGCTCTGAACCGCAGGGCACACTGGTGTGAACAAGGCATGACAGTTAACTTCACTGCCGGGCTACACCACCAACTGAGTGCTCTCTCATAACCTCTCAGAGAATCTGCCATTGCAGTACAAAGCAGCCGCTTAAAGGGATTTTACCATTAAAACATTTTTTTTTGTGGATAAGATGTCGGAATAGCCTTTAGAAAGGCTATTCGTCTCTCACCTTTAGACATGGTCTCCGCCGCACCGTTCCTTAGAAATACAGTTTTTTACCGGTATGCAAATGAGTTCTCCCACAGCAATGGGGGCGGGCTCAGCGCTCAAACAGCGCCATAGAAGTGTCTCCAAGTGCCGCCTCCTTCTTCGTCCGCTGCGTCATCTTCAATGTCTTCTTCCGGCGCAGGCTTGTAACTTCTAGCAGAGCAGAGCAGACTGTGCAGGCGCACAGGTCACGGGAAAATGGCCGCTTGCACAGTATTGTTAGCGGCCATTTTCCCGTGACCTGTGCGCCTGCGCCGTCTGCTCTGCTAGGTTACGAGCCTGCGCTGGAAGAAGGCATTGAACATGACACAGTGGAAGAAGAAGGAGGCGGCGCTTGGAGACACTTCTCTGGCAGCGGTGGGGACGCCCTCATTGCTGTTTAAGTGCTGGGGCCCACCCCGATGGCTGTAAGAGAACTCATTTGCATACCAGTAAAAACCGGTATTTCTGAGGAACGTCGCGGCGGAGACCACGTCTAAAGGTAAGAGATGAATAGCCTTTCTTAAGGTTATTCCGATGTCTTATCTATAAAAAAAAGTTTTAATGGTAGAATCCCTTTAAATGAATTATAAAGTCCAAACTAAGACTGTGCTCCCAGTAGCTCACTGGGCTGCACCCACACCACAGCCACCTGCAGTAGTAGTACCACAGTAGTACCCAAGGTAGGAGACTCACAATACAAAATAAAGGAGAGATTCCACAATACTAACTAAGGGACTGGTTTTCCACAATTTTAACGCATAAGGGGGGAGATTCTCCATACCTGCCTGACTAGACAGCTTGCTGCTAACTAATGTCTTGCATGGCCGTGCACATACGGCATATGAGGTTTGAGGCTAGAGCTCCGGGTGTCCAAACCAGCCTCCTTAATTGGAAGGAAGGCGGAACCGATCAGCCAACCCAGGTGCTAAAGGTAGATGCTGATAGGCTAACACCAGTGTCAGTCATGAGACCGACCACGCCTATCGGCTGCAAGGGGATTAACCCCATGCATGCTGGACTGAACAGTTACAATGGAAGAGGTTACAACCCTGATACCATGGCCGCACCTACTGCACAGTCCTAACAGCGAATAACTTCATGGTGGATTGAGAGCCCAACCACTTAGACCCCCACTAATCTTGAGAATGGGAGTCTGGTTACCTCATAGAGTAGAAGGACAAGCACACGCTTAACTACAACATTGCTTTTCTATGGGAGAAAGTAGATAGCCGAGTTCAATGTTTGGTTTCAACGCTCCCTTAGAGACTGAACAGAGTGATAGTACTCATATTTGGACTTCTGCTCTATGACAATGGGGAAACCAAACCCCTGTTCTTGGGAACACGAACACCTATTCAATCCTTATGTATATGCCATGTGGAAGTCATAGATTGCCATGCTTGGGGCACCTACTCTACTCTTAAATGGACACCATGTAATACCACATCTCTCCTGCAGTGGCCGCTGTCATAGACATCTACTGCTGTCTTCAAGTCATCCCTTACGTTATTGATACGGGATAACTTCTAAAGTTGATGCAACTATGAATAGATTTTCCAAATTAAGGTAAAGTCCATCAAGCCATATATATATATATATATATATATATATATTATATATATATATATATATATATATATATATATATATATATATTTATATATATATATATTTATATATATATATATATATATATATATATATATATATATATATATATATATATTTGCTGTAGTCTATATTTTGCTGGCTTTAAGCCTTGTTATCCTTTATATTACACCATTATTAGAAATTTTAGGAGTAAAGTGAAAACTTTTTACCACTGCGGGATCCATAGGCATGATGGATCTGGAAAGGAACGCGGGTACAGAAGTAATACATTTTTAAGAACTTTGCGGTAATGGAGAGGCACATTCCACGTAAGCTTATTACATTGTGTTCTCCTTTGTAAATTGCTTCACCTTAAGCCATTTGTATTCTATGCAAATTTCTGACAAATTAAGGAAATGCCTTTTTTACGCTATGTATTTTTAAGCAGCAATTCATTTCCACTAGTGAGTTGTAATAAGAAAGGAGCCGACATGTTGATCCCCAAAGCTATGCGGATCTTTGTTAAGTTATTTTTTTGCTTAAATAGAAGATTATAATTAGGAATAAGAAATTGTAATGCAAAATTAATAAATCATGACCCTTGTGCGGTCACCGATTCGTAAGGAGGAAGCCAAAAATTAAAATCAAAGCCTTACACATAATGGGTTTTATTTGATAGACTTTCATGTGGTCAACATCTACAAAGTCCAAGTCCTATACAGTATTTGTATAAAAGTAACAGAACAATAAGACAAAGTCATTTATTTAGTAAATTGTTTTTCAGGGGGTAAAATACTCCCCCACCCCTCCAATTTGGAGGACAAATAAAAATATTTAGAGCCATACCAAATAATTTTGCATGAATAATACCCCCACTAAGGCCACGATCACATCTGCAGTCTATACCCTTTTGATGCACCCCATGATATTATTTGCTTGCCAGCAGCTGCTTGATATTAAAAGGGTTAAAAAAATTCCATTAAAAAAGGGTCTGTTAGTGCTATTAATAGGTTAATAAGTGCACCTATATACCCTTACTAGTGTTTTCAGTGATTTCTGTGTTTCTCCGGGAGCTCCTGGCATCTTCTGCATTTGTTTACATGGGTATCTCCTGCCTTTGTTTACAGGGGTATCTCCCTCATCTGTTTTCCTACAACTACCACAATGGCTTGGCAGTTGTAGGACTCACACTACCTCCCTCTTTCACTCTCTCCCCTCCCATTTTAACTTACACGTTGTTAAGATAACAGATGCAGTTCTGAACCAATGGAAAACCAGTACTAGATGCACGGATCAAAATGGTAAATATGCCGCTGTGGTTACAACATCCCCCAGGCCGCACCAACTCCAACCCCACAGTGGTGTTCACCAGAGCCCTGATGGTGGGGATGGACTTGGCGGCACTGCTAGGCTAGGAAATGCCGGACACACAGCACACCGCAAATCACAGCAGAACCAGACACTGGAAACTCTTACCAGCAGATCTTCAGGGTGCAGGGCAGGTCCAAGGACCCAGAAGGCAGTGATGGGTGGTCAACAGATGGCAGCAGAGAGTCAAAGCGTAATCGTTCTGTCTAAGGTGTCAACAAGAAGGCAGCGCATTACAAAGGGAAGGTCAGGCAGGCCGGGTTGGTAACAGGATCGGTAGAGAAGCACAAAAACAGCTTCAGGAAGTAGAGGTCTAAAGACAAGCCAGGGTCATAAACAGGAGCAGGCACAGTACACAAATCAGGAGGTAAAGGCAGAGTCTGAAATCAAAGTAAGGAGTCAGAAACACAGGCAATCAGATACAGGAGAATGCTTATTATCAGGAACCAGAGGAAACACTGAATAGCTAGCGGCAGCCCAGAGCCACAGCCATCCTTAAATAGGCTCCAGACCACAGCTAGGCCGAAAACCGTAAGTCCCCCGTCCGGCTCAGGAGGAGACCGGTGTTAGAGTAATCTTATAGTTAGCTTGCTTGAGCTCAACAGTAGTGACTCCATTTTCTTATCATATGTTACCTCTATATGAACTTTTGTACTTTCAGTAGATGAGCAAAATAAGTTGTTGTTCCATAACCTAAGACACATATCTTTTCTTAGACGTTTATCACATTTATACAGAATCAGAGGATGTGTGTTAGGGGTGACTGGGAAGAGGGAGTATAGCTTGTGGTCAAAGACAATTGTGGAATCAGGCAGTCTCGGAAATACCCTCATCCCGCATCCCTTTTTCTAAGAATTTGTATGAAATCATATCCATAAGCATATTATAAGCCAGAATTATGCCATTACTATGATGAATTGATTTATTGTATTGACATACTATAAAATAAACTACTCAGGGGCGGACTTTGCCCATCGCTGTGGAGGTTTCGGCCTAGATTGGGTATATGGATTTATTTGTCAAGGTATTTACACAGGGAATATGGCGGTCACTTTTGATTTTCCGCTCTGACTTACAAAATAGCTTATCTGAAGTCAGGTATTGATGTCTATTACACCCTGCAGAGTCATTATTTTGTTAGTCAGGGAAACAAAATTATTACTGTCTGGTCTTGATAGAACTGAATTGCTAGGTTTGAGATTCACAGTGAATTGGAGCGATTTGTATAGATCTCCACCGTAAGCTGTGAACCTTTGTGTTCATCCCATGGACCAGGGCTGAATTCTATCCACTGGAAGGAAATAATACAGGAGTGGATGGAATGACAGCACCACCCTAAATTGGGTTTTCATAGAAGAGACACATCTGGCGTATCCATAAAGAACAAAAGAATAGGGAATATTGAGATCTAACCCCCCCCCCCCCCCCCTGATATTACTCTATCCTGACATCATCCACCAGGGGAGAGTCACAGCGCCCCATACATATTAGATGGGTGACCCGTTCCATTGATATGACAAGGTTGGGCTAACATTAATCTAATTCATATTAAAGTTGAACCGACAAACAATCAAAAACAAAAACCTTTGCAAAGAGGATCAATCTTTATATACTATGGAGCTTATCTAATGTATATTGTAGACACCAGTATGAACAATCAATGTCTATACCTTCCCCTAACAAAGCGGCCACCGTATATCGACTAGGTGCAGGTCATTAAATATACATCAGGGATATCTATAGCCCTTCCAGTTGTAATAAACAATGACCACCGTGCGGAATCCATAATGTCAATAATTATGACCTAATTGAAGAGATTACCCGGATCAGCGGCAACATTGTCCTTTATAAGTGCAGGACAAGGATATTATTTCATTACATTTATTGATGTGACATTCTGCTTTGTGTCAGCCGGTACATTACTATTAAAGGGGTTGTCCAATTTCAGACAAATATTGACATACCTATGTTATTGTTTGTATGATGAGAGTTGTACAATTTTCCAATGTAATTTCTGTATCAGTTCCTTCCGGTTTTCTAGTTCTCTGCTTTATGATTTACTTCCAATGTGCAATAAGCAAAGATCTGTGTTGTACCGAGCGGTGCACCATGTGCCCATCACATGACCTCAGACTGTATATCACATGACCACAGACTGCATATCACATGACCACGGACTGCATATCACATGACCACAGACTGCATATCAGATGACCTCAGACTGCATATCACATGACCACGGACTGAATATCACATGACCACCGATTACATATCAGATGACTACGGACTGTATATCACATGACTATGGACTGTATATCACATGACCACAGACTGCATATCACATGACCACGGACTGCATATCAGATGACTACGGACTGTATATCACATGACTACGGACTGTATATCACATGACCATGGACTGCATATCACATGACCACGGACTGCATATCACATGACCATGGACTGTATATCACATGACCACAGACTGCATATCACATGACCACGGACTGCATATCACATGACCACGGACTGCATATCACATGACCACAGACTGCATATCAGATGACCTCAGACTGCATATCACATGACCACGGACTGAATATCACATGACCACGGATTACATATCAGATGACTACGGACTGTATATCACATGACTACGGACTGTATATCACATGACCACAGACTGCATATCACATGACCACGGACTGCATATCACATGACCACGGACTGTATATCACATGACCACGGACTGTATATCACATGACCACGGACTGCATATCACATGACCACGGACTGCATATCACATGACCACGGGCAGAAGGCATGTTGTAAAATTGTACAAATTTTTATTATGCAATCAATAACATTTCTTTGTCTGAAACGGGACTTTGTAGTACAATAAAATTTGTACAAATTAAATAATTAATTATTGAATTAATAATTAATTAATAATATAATATAAATATAGTACATTAACATTGGCATTAACTAATTACTTAATTGTATTAATAATTAATAATATAATATCCATCTAGTACATTATTATTTAGAAGAGATAATAGATTTCGATTTGTCATTTTTGAGACTCTCGTGATTTGCTTGGAGAAGCAGGAATGTAGCAAAGTTTAACTTGACGCTGAACACAACAACAATCATTGAAAAACAAACATACATCTGTAATAGTATACAATATATAGAGTCCATGGGGTAGGGGGGTATGTAGAATTCAGCATTTCATATACACACAGATAAAACTCACAATAGATGCTGCTGCTCACATATGTGTAGGTGTGTGAGCAGCACCTTGTAAGAGTTTTATCTCTGTACTGCTGGCATCCCCCCACCAATGAATTGTAGGTGTGCGAGCGGATGTTTTGTTAGTATTTTACATCTATGCTCTTTCTATTATATACAGCAATGGGGGTTGTCTTCATCCTGTGCAGACATGTTTCATCTGGTATTTGGTAAGAGTGACCTTTTTTCTGTGATATATTTCTGTATGTTGTAATATCTGTCTTTAGCAACTTTAACAGAATAAAAAGGTGATCAAAGCAACACATACACATTATGAATACCTTTGTCCAAAAATACCCGGTCTACAAACTTCAAAAAGTATTTTACCGTAAGGTGAACATCATAGCGGGGGAAAAAATCCAAAGTTCTGATCTGTCGTTTTTTCACTGTTTCGCCTCTGATTTGAATAAAAAATGATCAAAGCAATAGACATTCCCCAAATGGTATAATGAAAAAGTACACATGGCCCCTTATAGAAACCACCCTATGCATGGGGTACACCAAAATATAAAAAACTTATGGGTGTCAAAATATGGAGAAACCAGATGGCTATTTATGTAACAACTAGGACGTCATCATTTCCAACCCCATAAAGATCATCAGAAATGGCGGAGATCAAACTATCAGCTATCTCTTGAAGGCTAAGGACCCAAGTAGCGAAAGACAGCTAAAAAACTGTGCCAAAAAATGCTCCAAAAACACATTTTTCCCCTGATTTTTTTGTTGCATTAGTCTCAGATTTTTTTTTTCTTCCCTTATTAAATCTGTAGGTAAAACGCTTGCAATTCCGCAGCTAATACACCGTCTACCAATAAATATATGGACCCCTGCGGTAGAATAGAAAAACACCATTTCTTCCTATCCAATAGTTGGTAGACCCCAGCAGATGTTTCCTTACGGAGGATATTGATGGACACAATACTCCTGGATGCCTGGTGACCCTCCTGGTGTATGTGAGCCATTGGTTGGTGCGGTTTCTCTGGCCAGCACGCATCAGTCTCTATCTCCCAGTTTCGGGGTCTGCCGACTTGGGGCACATTCTGACAATCACCGTTCACCTCCCACTTCGTAATCACATAGGCCACTGTTGATTTTGGGTAATTCAGTTTGCTTGCTATGTCCCTTAAGGATCAACCATTTCTGTGGTACCCCACAATTACCCCTTTCTCAAAATCGGATAACTCTGCACTTCGTGGCATCTTGCATGCGACTAATGCCAAGGCTGTTTCCTATTTAAAGGCGGAAGGTGTGACGCACATCCCGACCGCAGATATCTTCATTTGCATGGGTGTCCAAATACTTATTGGCAGACAGTGTAGTAACATAACGCGTTTTTGAAGAAGTGGTTTTCCGTAGCTCTTTTTTTCTCCAAATGATCCAAAATCTCATTCCGTTTTCTCTAGAAAAGTGAGGATTTGTCCATTGCACCAAAGCTGATGCTAGTAGGTTCTGGTGACAGATATCCATTAAGGACATAACACACTACGGATAATACAGCCATTAATGAAGTTCACAATAATTTCGGATCGCTGTACTGCTATTGTATGATTCACCCTCACTTAAAAGCTTCCTTGACAATTCACTTATACAGATTTTCATAGGTATTCGGTTAATGTCTTCTGAAGTTACTGCGGAGAAAAACATTTGATTGTATTTTACTTTTTTATGAAGAACATCAAAATGAAATCACATTCCAATACAAGTAACCTATAAATAAAGAGTAGGCCTGCATTCTCTATACAAAGTGTTCTGCATACCCCCAGACTCCGAAAGTTCAAGTATGTTTACCTACAAAAAGAAAGGGGATGATGAAAAGGAACGGCGATCAATCGAGAGCTCCTCCGAGACATCACATTCCATAGAAATACATTAGTACATTCTCATTGATTGTTGTCATGGTTTACATAAGGGAAATACGGTACGTCCTGCGCCTCTCTCCTCTACCCCTCCCCAAGAAAAAATTATAATGGCGATATAAAAGTATTCTGAGTATAGAGGAAGGCGGCTGAGGAATACAAGCAACACTCTCATCGACTAAACCAAACTTTTTGTCCTCGTTAACACAAAACTTTTTGAAAAAGTTCATTAAAAACTGATGATGCGCTTCATTTTCCATCTGTGTCTCAGACATGTTGTATTATTTTCCAAATTCTACCCATTTCTAAAGTTAACTGTTAAAAAAAGCGATGAACTTTTTTGATTTTTTTTTGTATCCAACCCACTGACCCTTTTTTAACAGCTTTGTTTTGTTTTGAAGGCGACCAAAAATAGGACATGGCCGATTTAGTGACGGCCAAAAATTGTCACCTATGTACCTTCATTGTTCCGAAATTGATTGTCTGATGGCCATTTTTCGTTGCTCTGTTTAAGCTTTATTGACAGCCAAGATTGACTCTTAACACTAGAGAAGATTTTTATTTTTTCAGATTTTCATACTTAATCTCCCGCTACCTGCCTACACGTAACCTCAGATCCTCCAATGACCTCCTACTCCGCTCTGCTCTCATCCACTCCTCACACAACCGTCTCCAAGATTTCTCCCGTGCATCCCCCATACTCTGGAACTCCTTACCAAGACACATAAGACTGACCCCCACAATCACAGGATTCAAGAAGGCCCTGAAGACTCCCCTATTCAGGGAGGCCTACAACCTCCAATAACACTACTGTCACCAGACCTGAGACCTACTTGAGAAAGGGACCTGTTTCCCAAAACGTGTCATGAATTTAGTAAAAGTTTTCATTTGAACCAGGGCATCTTGCTGTCTTTAGACTTTATATGGATATCTGCAGTCAGGGGCTCCATTGAAAACATTTCTATTCATTAAAAATACTAATCCCTCCTCCCTACTAACCAGGGGATAAGGTACAGAACATACTTCTAGATGAAAGATGGGTATACGGATGGATAGATAGATAGATAGATAGATAGATAGATAGATAGATAGATAGATAGATAGATACAGGGCCGGCTCCAGGTTTTTATGGGCCCTTGGGCGACAGAGCCTCAGTGGGCCCCCTTGTAAAGGAGGTGGGGGATTCGAGACACTGTGCGTTGCAGATGAAGCGAGTGATGTCATGCAGGAGTGTGGAGTCACCAACGCCATACCTCCCAATCTTTTAAAGAGTAGAAAGAGGGGTAAAATGTGCGGCGCGCTCTGCGCGCCGCTGCAAATTTAGCTCCATCCACTTTTATGTTGATTCCACCCATTCTCATTCATTTATTATGTGCTCCCACACAGTATAATCCTCCTACAGTCACCTGTAAATTATATGCCCCCCCTCCATCTCTCCTCCAGTTTCATATACACCCTTCCTCTGCCCCCAGTTTCATGTCCCCCCTCCATCTCTGTCCCCAGTTTCATCACGTTCTCCCCCTTCATCTGCCCACAGTTTCATGTCCCCCGTCTCTGCCCCAGTGTCATGCCGTTCCCCCCCTCCCCTTCATTTGCCCCTTCAGTTTCATTGGGCCCCCTCAATCTCTGTCCCCAGTTCCATGCCGTTCTCTCCCCACCCCCTCCATCTGCCCCAGTGTCATGCTGTTCTCCCCTCCTCCATCTGCCCCAGTGTCATGCTGTTCCCCCCCCTCCCCTTCATTTGCCCCCCAGTTTCATGGGCCCCCTTCATTATGTTTCACCTTAATATGTAATACAAAACAAACACTTACACTCACCTTCTATCACTCACCTTCCATCGTTCCCCCGATGCTCCTCTCTCCAGTCACATACGCGATGCAGGAGCTGTGAGATCAGCTCCTGCTTAGCTCCGGCCCAGCTTGCGTGTGTAGGCGTGATGCGATGATGTCATCACGCCTACACACGCAAGCTGGGCCGGAGCTTTAAAGCAGGAGCTGATCTCTCAGCTCCTGCATCGCGTATGTATTCCAGCTCATCGGCAGACGGACGCCGATGAGCTGAAATTGTGACAGGCAAGTGCCGGGGGGCCCCCAGAGGCTCTGTGGGCCCCGGCACTTGCCCGACTATGCCGTGCGCTGACGCCGGCCCTGGATAGATAGATAGATAGATAGATAGATAGATAGATAGATAGATAGAGGGATAGCTATAGATAGATAGATAGATAGATAGATAGATAGATAGATAGATAGATAGATAGATAGATAATAGATAGATAGATGGATAGATGGATAGAGATAGATAGATAGATAGATAGATAGATAGATAAGAGATATATAGATAGATGATAGATAGATAGATAGATAGATAGATAGATAGATAGATAGATAGATAGATAGATAGATAGAGTCCTATGAAAAAGTTTGGGCACCCCTATTAATCTTAATCATTTTTAGTTTTAAATATTTTGGTATTTGCAGCAGCCATTTCAGTTTGATATATCTAATAACTGATGGACACAGTAATATTTCAGGATTGAAATGAGGTTTATTGTACTAACAGAAAATGTGCAATATGCATTAAACCAAAATTTGACCGGTGCAAAAGTATGGGCACCTCAACAGAAAAGTGACATTAATATTTAGTAGATCCTCCTTTTGCAAAGATAACAGCCTCTAGTCGCTTCCTGTAGCTTTTAATCAGTTCCTGGATCCTGGATAAAGATATTTTGGACAAACAATTCAAGTTCAGTTAAGTTAGATGGTCGCCGAGCATGGACAGCCCGCTTCAAATCATCCCACAGATGTTCAATGATATTCAGGTCTGGGGACTGGGATGGCCATTCCAGAACATTGTAATTGTTCCTCTGCATGAATGCCTGAGGATTTGGAGCGGTGTTTTGGATCATTGTCTTGCTGAAATATCCATCCCCGGCGTAACTTCAACTTCGTCACTGATTCTTGAACATTATTCTCAAGAATCTGCTGATACTGAGTGGAATCCATGCGACTCTCAACTTTAACAAGATTCCCGATGCCGGCATTGGCCACACAGCCCCAAAGCATGATGGAACCTCCACCAAATTTTACAGTGGGTAGCATGTGTTTTTCTTGGAATGCTGTTTCTTTTTGGACGCCATGCATAACGCCTTTTTTTATAACCAAACAACTCAATTTTTGTTTCCAAAATGAAGCTGCCTTGTCCAAATGTGCTTTTTCATACCTCAGGCAACTCTATTTGTGGCGTACGTGCAGAAACGGCTTCTTTCTCATCACTCTCCCATACAGCTTCTATTTGTGCAAAGTGCGCTGTATAGTTGACCGATGCACAGTGACACCATCTGCAGCAAGATGATGTTGCAGCTCTTTGGAGGTGGTCTGTGGATTGTCCTTGACTGTTCTCACCATTCTTCTTCTCTGCCTTTCTGATATTTTTCTTGGCCTGCCACTTCTGGGCTTAACAAGAACTGTCCCTGTGGTCTTCCATTTCCTTACTATGTTCCTCACAGTGGAAACTGACAGGTTAAATCTCTGAGACAACGTTTTGTATCCTTCCCCTGAACAACTATGTTGAACAATCTTTGTTTTCAGATCATTTGAGAGTTGTTTTGAGTAGCCCATGATGCCACTCTTCAGAGGAGATTCAAATAGGAGATCAACTTGCAATTGGCCACCTTAAATACCTTTTCTTATGATTGGATACATCTGGCTATGAAGTTCAAAACTCACTGAGGTTACAAAACCAATTTTGTGCTTCAGTAAGTCAGTAAAAAGTAGTTAGGGGAATTCAAATCAATAAAATGATAAGGGTGCCCATACTTTTGCACCGGTCAAATTTTGGTTTAATGCATATTGCACATTTTCTGTTAGTACAATAAACCTCATTTCAATCCTGAAATATTACTGTGTCCATCAGTTATTAGATATATCAAACTGAAATGGCTGTTGCAAACACCAAAATATTTAGAACAAAAAATGATTAAGATTAATAGGGGTGCCCAAACTTTTTCATAGGACTGTAGATAGATAGATAGTTGTAAGTAGAAAATAATAAGCACCTACATCTGACATCATTTCACATTTGCCAGCCTGCATATTAATATTTCATGACATTTTCCACTCAATTTTTTTGCAAACAAAACCCTTCACATTATGTAAATTTCTGGCAGATCTGGAGGCCTCCTTTTAGCCTGATACTGTACATTGATTGATTGTGTTATTTCGTTCCTCTCCTCCTTCAGCCCACACCCAAGGAGCACATTATTCCTTTGTCCTATAGAAGACGCTGAATGTAACAAGTTTGAGTAGTTGGATGCCTTTGTGTTTTCTAATGGCTTCAATCATCTCTCCCCACAGACTCTTTAGAGCCGGGATGACCCTGTTTATTTTCTCTAATGGTTTATTATGTTTTGTCAGACGCTGCTGCTCCGGCTTCTTTTAGCTGTGTTTTCCATTACATCCTAATCTTTTAGTCGTTCAAAGGCTTTTTCTAGAAATGCATCATCAATAGATATGCAAGAAGCAAATATTGTTCAGATTTATCTAATGGAAAAGTTAAAACGTTCTCCAATTATAAAACCACTTTTCATAAATGAATAGTTCACGCGAATATAAGAAAACTTTATATTGTATCTTATCAATTAAATCAGATTCCTCCTCCACTTATAAGGCTGCCCTCCTCATTGTCTTTACTACGGCTCTTTGTATAGAATCCATCTCTCTATTTAGCTCATACACAGAAGTCTATGGAAAGGGGAGGAGGAGGCTGTTAATTTATTTATTGCTTCTTTCTGTGCAAGATGATACATCAGTTTCAGGTGAGCTCCTTGAACACAGTTCTGCAGAGTTTGTCTTTTCCAGCAACCTCCTCTTGCCCCTCCATAGACCTCTATGTAAAAAGTAGTTTTGCCTGAGTTGTGAAAAAACAAACAGATTTATTAGATAGTTTCTTTTAGTCACCTGTACTATTCATTTATGAAATTTCATTTTATATTTGGACATACACTTTTATTAACCCCTTCCAAACATCTACCATTTAAGTATTATACAAGATCAAACGTCCCCATGACTTGGTCAAAGCTGACTGAGGTATTATTTTCCCGGGTGCAAATAGGCGCCACCATTTTGGCCTAGATCAACATCCCCCAGAATGATATTTGTGGGATGGAAATCTGTTACTATGAAGGCTCCCAGGCTTGTCATTAGTGCACATCTATTACAGGCTGTGCTAGGCCGCCTGTAATAGAAGTATAGAGATTTTAAGATGCATTGCAATGAATTAGCATTGCAGTGTATTAGTGCATTAGTGATCAGACCCCTAGTACCCCATAGTTGGTACTGTAATGCATTGCAGATTTTCTGTCTGGATTTGCAAGCACAAAATCTGCAGTACAATACATTACCAGCCATGTGGATGAGATTTTAGCTGCAATGGAAACTGATCTGTAATATGGATTTTGTAGGGAGTCTACCATTACCAAAATCTGTGTATATCTTTGTATCCATCCTGTGTAGAGCTAGCCTTAAAGGGGTAAAGGAGAAGTCTGAGAATTGGCTGAAAAAGTAAAAACAGAGAAAAATATCAGGGCAATTGCCCTCATACCTAACTTCATCGTCCTTAGATGTAGAAGCTTGTTTTGCCTCTAGGGGTATGAGCATAAAAAAAATGGCCCCCACTCCTCTCCTTTAGGTAAAACCATAATGCAACACAATGTCTCTTCTCGGCTGTTTCAGCATCCTCTGGTATTAATGTAGCCATTACCACTGCCTTTGAAATCCAGTCAGGCTGACACACAGCCTGAGCAGAAACGTTAAGCATTGCCCCTGACTTGGTCTAGCCCCACCCCTGACTAAACCTAATACCACCCCTTACTTGTCATTACCCCACCCCTGAGTAAACCTAACACCACCCCTGACTTGGCCTTACCCTGCCCCTGGCTAAACCTAACACCACCACTGACTTGGCCTTACCCCGCCCTTGACTAAACTTAACACCACCCCTGACTTGTCTTTACCTCGCCCCTGACTAAACCTAACACCACCCCTGACTTGGCCTGGCCCCACCCCCTTCATTAACAGGGAATCCATCCAGGATGGGGTTTACCTGGAGACAAGCAGTGGTGGCTATTTTTTTCACTATCATACCCTGAGATTTCATCTGCATTTCACCAATAGGATGTAATAAGGTATCAGTTCAGGTACCCTGTCATTATTTTTATTTCTTATTTTTTTTCCTATTCTTAGATAGCCCCTTTAAAAGGGAAGACTCACCTTAAAGCATCATTATGTTTCACCACACTAATGACTAGGACTGTTTGTAATAAACTACATCGCTTTGTATTCCAAATTCTAACTAAAATTTTCCTAGGCCTACATTGCAGCTGTGTTATACAGTATGTCACATCATTGACGTCTATGAGTGGCATACAGCCCTATAGCCAGAGTGTAAAGTCCTTTGTCCTAGGTAATAGTGATCGGTCCCAATGCCCTCATACATAAGCATCTGTTGAGCAGAATAAAAGCCCAGGTGGGAAAAGCAGAATTTCATATTCTACAGAGAACGCTTCACATTTACTGTGCGGAGACAGAGCAGCTCGATGTGACCCTGAAATGATTTTAAACTGTTGGCATCGCTTCTCGCCACCTACACAACTTGTGTTATTTTAAGAGCGTGCAAAGCAAAAAGACTAATCTGCTGTTCACTTCTTTCCAGAGCAGGGAAACATCAATGATAAAACCTTCCAAATTACCACTGTAGCCAATGATCGGAGAAATTAGGGAACTGGACCTTGTTTCCCCAAAGTATACAATACAGGACAGCAATATATAAATATTAACTGAACCCTTACAGTCCATTGACTATATACTTCCAGGCATTCAGGATCTAAAGAAGGAGCGCCCCCTCTGACAGTACAGGCTATGGACGACTACTGTCAGATGGCGATGACGCTGAGGAATGCCCCCTCAGTACTAGTCTATGGGCGAGTACTGTCAGGAGGAAGAGGGTGTTCCTCACAGCTTAGCATCATCGCTGGGCGGTAAGGAACGCCCCCTATAACAGTACAGGGCTATGGACGAGTACTGTCAGGAAGGGGATCTCTCACCGCCCAGCTAGACTGTCAGGAACGCCCTTCTGACAGTGGGCAGAGATCAGTAACAGCACCGATATCTCCAGCCCTGGGGCACAAAATGGGAAAGTCGACAGTGTGCTGAATTCGGCGCACTGTCGGATTTCTTGCAGGAAGCTCAGAGCAGCCAGTTTGGGCCCAGATTCTGTGCTGTGAGGACCTGTTAGAGGCCATTGCTGATTTAGGGCACAGTAGAAGGCCTGACGCACTGCAGAGACTGACAGGAGAAAGCAGCAGTGTTGCTGAGATTGTTCTAGAGACTAAAGCCAGAGTGTGCCTTAGACTGTATTCAGACCTTCACCCAAGACAGAAACAAGACAGAGTCTGCTGAGTTCCTGGACCCAGGCCTGCACCGAGGGAGCACCGGAGAGAGCTAAGAGACTGTATAAACCCACTACCGTACAAATATCTCAGGGACAGATAGGGCCAGTTTATATCGTGTCTTATTCTCATATTGTTATATGTTATGTTATTAGGTTATATGTTATTTCATTCCCATGTCCCATAAGTAAACTTTGTTACAGTGGTCCCTTGACGTTCGCGGATCCAACCTTCGCGGAAGGGCTATACCACAGGTTTTAATATTAATGGAAGGATACGCCGTTGTTTTTTTTAAAACCACGGGTTTTCCCGCAGCCGCTCAGCAATATCATCAGAAAAGTTTTGTGTATCTTCTTCAATGGTGAGTACCCATATAATTTCATATATTATATGTCTATCACCAAACGCAACCTCAATGCTTCAGCCACTTGATTATAGAGTTACTCGGAGTATCAAGGCTACATACACCAACCATTCGATCAGACATGGATGCAGACCCTCATCTTGACATAACGCAGTACAGGAAATAATTTTATATTGCAGATACCATATCATTTATAAAAGCATCAATGGGTGGTTGAAAACCAGAGTCTGTATATGCCTGCTGGAAGAATGTATGAAGCGAAGCTGTGAATGATTTTCAAGGCTTCCGAGGGATCAATAGAGAAGTTTGGAAAATAATTGACCCGGCAAGAGTTGGTGGTGAAGGATTGGTTGATCTGCTCAATGAAGAAGTGGTAGAAGATATTGACGGACAAGTAAAAAACTGGAAGAACCTCCTATAGAGGAAGAGGAGGATGACAGAGTTGAACCAGTAGAATCCGTGGCAAGAAGGAATGAATGAAGTAATTAATTTTATTTATATGGCGCCAACATATTCTGCAGCACTGTACAATTTGTAGGGTTCAAATACAGACAGAAAGATACATTACAAAGAAAGTCATTTCACACAATGGGACTGAGGGCCCTGCTCGCAAGAGCTTACAATCTATGAGGTAGAGGGGGTGACACAAGAGGTAGCAGGGGCGGCATTGCTTATACGGAGGTCAGACACTTCTGTAATAGAGGTGACTGTCATTACACAAACATAAGACTTTATGAGCCGTCACCAGTCGTGTCCTTTAACATGTGGATGGAGCTTGGACATATAAAGTTAGCCTGAGATGGCATCATATCATGTGGGGAAATGTGGGAGCGGGAACAGAGGAGGGTTACATTTTGGGGATTCTAATTACGGTTTGAAAGGATTTACATTAGGAATTGTGATAGGCCTGTCTGATAAGATGTGTCTTTAGTTTGCGTTTGAAGCTGTAGAAATTGGGAGTTAATCTGATTGTCCGGGGTAGAGCATTCCAGAGAAGTGGTGCAGCTCGGGAGAAGTCTTGTATACGAGCATGGGAGGTTCTGATAATAGAGGATGTAAGTGTTAGGTCATTGAGTGAGCGGAGAGCACGGGTTGGGCGATAGACAGAGATGAGGGAGGAAATGTAGGGAGGTGCAATATGGGAGAGCCTTGTCAATAGGGGTGATAACTTTATATTGTATTCTGTAATGAATAGGCAGCCAATGTAGCGACTGGCACAGACCAGAGGCATATCTCGCTATTTTTTTCCGCTACTAGCTAGCTATTCTAGCTATACTCCATGTAAATGAACCCTAAGGGACTAGGTTCACACCTGCCCCTCATCAAAGTTTGAGGTTTCCATCTCCGAATCATCTTAAAAAATGTGCGCAGGACTTTTCTCTCTGAATTTTTTTGTCCTTTCAGGAGGAAATTGGGTAAACCCCATTATAGTCTATGGGTTCCACACGTTTCCATGGGGGTCCAAGTGGACTCCCCGAAAAGAAACCTGAATGCAGATGTGAACCTGTAACCATGTAATGACCTGCCGGACAAAGTTACCATTCACTCCCCCCAAAAAACATTAATAAAAGTAAATCCAAACATTATATGTACCCCAAAATGGTGCCAAATTAAAGTACAAGTCGCCACACAAAGAATAAGCCCTCACAAGTCTATATCGTCAGGAATATTTTAAAAAAAAAAGTCAAGAATTTTGGAAGACGGAGAAGAAAAATATACATTAAGTCGCTGAGCCTTAACATACAAACTATCCCGCATCCATAAAGAGTTAAACATAGACAATGGAATAAAATACTAAAAAAAAAATAGCAAAAATGTCAAAATATTTTTCTTTTACATGAAAATATCATTTTAACAATAACAACGGCGACCCCTATTTCTTTTGTCTTGGTAGATGCTTTCATAAAAACGTTTCAGCCAATATGTAGAAAATATAAAATATTAATATTGAGTTAAAATGAAAGTTTTATTTGATGTCTTATTATTACCCAAGAATCAAACCTAGATGGAACATAAATGGCATATATGCATTGTGATGGTAGCCGTATCTAAACAATGAGATATATGCTTTGTACTTGTCCTTGTAAAGTTTTAGTTGAAAACAAATACAAAATGGCCATTAATAAAAGATTGCGCTGAATATATAATGCATTTGATGTTTCTTTCTTGGAACAGTAAGAGTATTGTTCAGTAGACATGTGTAGGAGGTTTAAGACGTATTCCGAGCGCCTGTTATAATATACACATACTTACTTTCCTGTTTCTGTATTGTCTGTACAGTAAGTGCCGCAGGGTGTGTGTGCTCTATAGATTTTTTAAAAAAGAATGTGACACAATTGACTTAAAAAAATCAAAGACTATTCCAGTCTCCAGGGAGCCAAACTTTACCCCGGGAACTAGGGAGTGAGAGTGGAGCCACATACATAGCCTATGTTAACTTACCTGCTAATAATAATGAGATGGCTCTGCTTATAATGTAGCAGCATGTACAGCAAAGCTAAAAAGTCAAGTGAGCTGTAAGGAAATTGCTAGAAGAGCAACTCCCCAGTAACTGCTGGTGCACCCTGAGAGGAAGAAAACAACAAGACAGTGAGTCCTAAGCTGAACCCGTTCCCTGTCCCTGTTTACTTGCCTCACTGCCCTAGGTGACAGAGGACAACTGGGCGGCAGTCCCTTCTTATGATATAGGTAATAACACAGACAAGACAAACAACAACAAACAGAAGGTCAGCTATCCAAGGGGTCAGAACCAGTTGAGCAGCGCAGTACAGAATCAAAATCCAAGAGAGTAGTTACAAAAAACCAAAGGTCAGAATTTTTATACAAATAATAAGAGTATAGAGCCAGCACGCACAAAAAAGGCAAATAGCAAGCACTAAGGTGAGGGTGGGAAAAGAATATATAGGAAGAAAGAACACGCCCCAGACTAGATTGGAAGGAAAGATGTCAATCATTTAAGTAAAGCTGAGAATAACTATTTGAGGAGCAGAGCAAAGGTGTAAGAGATGGATGTGGTGGAAAAACAATCACAGAATTGAGGGATTAGAGCAGTGTTCAGACAGTACAACAAGTACCTAAAGCAAGAAATCATAGTTGGCTTTGTCTCTTGCGATGTAGCATGCGGCCGGAGGATGTCGCCGAAGTCCGAACAGGCAAGGATGTTACATGAGCTACAGGAACTTTTAGGTTATTGTGACTGCTGTAAAATTCCAAAGAGTGATGTTAGACCGTGAAATAGGGGTTGCAAAGTAGTAACCCTGCACTCACAGATTTTAATTGTGCTAATGCAGACTTAGTTGGTCATGATGAGTCTGGATATTAGAAAAAGAAGCCACCATCAGCTAAAACACTACTTTACACCTTTATTGGGGAAGAAGGGAGTGCCTACTCCAGTCTTTAGCGTATTAAGAGACACATAACCTTTAATAAATTATGTCCGCTTGCCCTCTGTGAACCAGAAGCTCAAATATACACCAGCTATGAGAATATATATATTCAGAAGGTCAGTTTGGACAAACAATTCAAGTTCAGTTAAGTTAGATGGTCGCCGAGCATGGACAGCCCGCTTCAAATCATCCCACAGATGTTCAATGATATTCAGGTCTGGGGACTGGGATGGCCATTCCAGAACATTGTAAGGCTGTATTCACACAGAGTAACGCCAGGCGTTTTTTGTGTGTTTTTTGCACATAGCGCCGCGTTTACGCCGCGTAGCGCGGCGTTAACGCGGCGTATACGCGGCATTAACGCGGCGCTACGCGGCGTAAACGCGGCGCTATGTGCAAAAAACACACAAAAAACGCCTGGCGTTACTCTGTGTGAATACAGCCTAATTGTTCCTCTGCATGAATGCCTGAGGATTTGGAGCGGTGTTTTGGATCATTGTCTTGCTGAAATATCCATCCCCGGCGTAACTTCAACTTCGTCACTGATTCTTGAACATTATTCTCAAGAATCTGCTGATACTGAGTGGAATCCATGCGACTCTCAACTTTAACAAGATTCCCGATGCCGGCATTGGCCACACAGCCCCAAAGCATGATGGAACCTCCACCAAATTTTACAGTGGGTAGCATGTGTTTTTCTTGGAATGCTGTTTCTTTTTGGACGCCATGCATAACGCCTTTTTTTATAACCAAACAACTCAATTTTTGTTTCCAAAATGAAGCTGCCTTGTCCAAATGTGCTTTTTCATACCTCAGGCAACTCTATTTGTGGCGTATGTGCAGAAACGGCTTCTTTCTCATCACTCTCCCATACAGCTTCTATTTGTGCAAAGTGCGCTGTATAGTTGACCGATGCACAGTGACACCATCTGCAGCAAGATGATGCTGCAGCTCTTTGGAGGTGGTCTGTGGATTGTCCTTGACTGTTCTCACCATTCTTCTTCTCTGCCTTTCTGATATTTTTCTTGGCCTGCCGCGGCGCTATGTGCAAAAAACACACAAAAAACGCCTGGCGTTACTCTGTGTGAATACAGCCTTACAATGTTCTGGAATGGCCATCCCAGTCCCCAGACCTGAATATCATTGAACATCTGTGGGATGATTTGAAGCGGGCTGTCCATGCTCGGCGACCATCTAACTTAACTGAACTTGAATTGTTTGTCCAAAATACCTTTATTCAGGATCCAGGAACTGATTAAAAGCTACAGGAAGCGACTAGAGGCTGTTATCTTTGCAAAAGGAGGATCTACTAAATATTAATGTCACTTTTCTGTTGAGGTGCCCATACTTTTGCACCAGTCAAATTTTGGTTTAATGCATATTGCGCATTTTCTGTTAGTACAATAAACCTCATTTCAATCCTGAAATATTACTGTGTCCATCAGTTATTAGATATATCAAACTGAAATGGCTGTTGCAAATACCAAAATATTTAAAACTAAAAATGATTAAGATTAATAGGGGTGCCCAAACTTTTTCATAGGACTGTATATATATATATATATATATATATATATATATATATAAAATTACACTAAATTTGCCAGGGCCTTGTAGGAAAAACCTCAATCACCTTTTTTTGGTTGGGGTTGGCGCTCATCCACTAGAATTAGGTACAAATCCTACCAAAGGCCACATATATGAGGAGGTCTCCCCGTGTTTGCATAGGTTTTCTCCCACACCCCAAAGACATAGTGATACAGAATGTAGTTGGCACTATATACAGTAAGCAAAATAAGCAACCTTAATAGAGTAATGTATACAGATGGACCCCCCTCCAGCTGTACCTTTTCCCATTGACTGTAATGTAAAAAAAAAAACCATGATGAACACTTTCCGTCATGTTTGTTTACTTTGCTAATAGAAGAAAAAGTCAAAAAGCAAATAAAATATGATGGAAGAAAGTGTCCATCATGTTTCTTACATTGAGAGATGGATGAGAGCAACAGACATTAAATAATGGTAGCGTGAACCCACCCTTAGGGTATGTTCACGTGGTGGAAACCTTTTCTGCCTCGTGACTTTTTAGCGCAATAAGAATGCTGATGCAATGCCTTGGCATCCCATCGTGGCATCCCACTCCTGATTAGACCTGAATGAATGGGCCTAATCGGGAGTGAGTCAGCCACGGAATCCATGGGAGGATAGGGCATATCACTTCTTTTTCCCGCTAGCTGAAAAAAAAAATCGCTAGTGGAAAAAAAGTGAATGGGGGGCCACACGGTGGCTCAGTGGTTAGCACTGCAGCCTTGCAGCGCTGGAGTCCTGGTGTTCAAATCCCGCCAAGGGCATAAAACCATCTGCAAGGAGTCTGTATGTTCTCCCCGTGTTTGCATGGATTTCCATCCCATATTCCAAAAAAAGACATACTGATAGGGAAAAATGTACATTGTGAGCTCTATGTGGGGCTCACAATCTACATTAAAAAAAAAAAGTGAATGGGAGCTTTTTTTTTGCAAATTAATTTTGAGACGGATTCTGCGGATTCCGTGTAAACAGACCTTTAGGCAGTCTGAAAATACCCCAGATTTATCACAGTGTCTGATGCTTGATAATAAATCTGGTCTATCTTTACTCCACCTAGTCTAAGTTTACACCCTCTTTTTAATTTGCTTACTTTGACTTAGAATTTTACGGCACGTTGTTACATTTTTGGTGCACATTGAAGCCACGGCCCACCCACCTCTTTACAATGTTGAAAATATTGTAGCCTAAACTAGACATGCCAAGTTGTGCCAAATAAGCACATTATAGACCTAACCACTAGAGATGAGCGAGTAGTATTCGATCGAGTAGGTATTCAATCCAATACTATGGTATTCGAAATACTCGTAATTGATCGTGCTTGGTCGCCTTTACGTTTACCACGTGGTATTCGACCGAGCACGAGTATTTCGAATACCGTAGTATTCGATCGAATCGAATACTACTCGCTCATCTCTACTAACCACCGTAGTAAATCTGGTCCAATATTTCTATCTACCCAAGATCTCCTACAACTGACTATAGAGTTATACAGTAGCGGGAACCTTTCTACGCATCTTAAAGACGTAGTTCATCTTGACACTTTTCATTATTAATGCTCTCATTATATACTTTGGTATAGTATAAAGCCTAAAAGACACCAAAAACTAACATCCATCGATTGTTCCTAAAATGAACAATATTATATCGAACCAGCGCAGTTAATATTGGCTCAGACAAAGCAGAGGTCAACATACAAAAGTCAATGTATTGATTGAAAGACGACGCTCGGTCTTTCAATTTAATAGGCCCATTTTAACAAGAAAATAACGGGAGTCTACAGTGCAATCTCATTTAGCACAGGCAATTTAGAGAAGGAGAAATATGCGGAAGGAAAATGACATCCTATAACACAAATAGGTTGATATTTTTATGGAAAATAAATTGTACGGGGCGCCAGATCTTTGTTTTAACTATGCATAGGTCAGGGGATTTTCAGAAGGCTTCACTTCTAACACTATGGATAGAGATGTAATACCGCTGTTGTCGATTAATAATACACATTCCGGATTAAATATGGATTGTGGTAAGAAAAAAACATCCATAAAAACCCAATCTTTAAAGCGAGCGCTATTCTCTGTGTACGCGTTTTGTTTATTTTTCTTCTCCATGCTTCTAAAGTAAATTGAGCACATATGGGAATAAGCCATTCTTCACCGAGAAGATGGTTCTTACTGTCTGCAACTGCTAATACATACGGAAAGCATTGGAAAATTACAACAGATTCAATGTATTTTTTTTTTTCGGGGAAGAATGTCTTAATAAAAGAACAAGGTGGACATCTGAAGTTATGTTCGGTGATTTGGGAAAAGATATTTCGATTTAAGAGAAAAATCATGTTTGATGAGGGCAAATAACAGATATGTTCTCCACAGACCTCGGTCAACTGACCACCAAAGTGTCAATGAGAAACGTAAGCTATAGATGGGTCACTTTGGTCCACCAGAAGACCTGAAGATCCTTTGATGGGTCATAATTAGAGATGAGTGAGTAGTACTCGATCGAGTAGGTATTCGATCGAATACTACGGTATTCTAAAATACTCATACTCGATCGAGTACCACTTGCTGTTCGAATGTAAAAGTTCGATGCAGAACCAGCATTGATTGGCCGAATGCTATACAGTCGGCCAATCAACGCTGGTGCTTCTCCTACCTTTAGAAGTCTTCTCCGTGCAGCATCCCCGCGGCGTCTTCCGGCTCTTCATTCACTCTGCCAGGCATCGGACCTGGGCAGAGCCGACTGCGCATGTCCGCTTGTAGTGCAGACATGCGCAGTCGGCTCTGCCAAGGCCCGATGCCTGGCAGAGTGAATGAAGAGCCGGAAGACGCCACAGAGACGCTGCACGGAGAAGACTTCTCGGAGGATCCAGCCCGACCCTCACTCGTGGACTTGGTAAGTATAATTTGATCGAACGTTGCCTACCCCTGAAACGAGCATTTTCCCCCCATAGACTATAATAGGGTTTGATATTCGATTCGAGTAGTCGAATATTGAGGGGCTACTCGAAACGAATATCGAACCTTGAACTTTTACTGTTCGCTCATCTCTAGTCATAATACTACAGGATCCAGAAGAAGACAACCTCACTTGGAGATGATATTGGTGCACAAGGGTCTACATCCTATGGGCTGATCATAGATAACCTCTTAGAACATCTTGACCCTGTATGGACATTAATGATAAATATTATTAGGCATGGACTTGTGGACACACACATGTACTATATGGATATGGAAATGGAATCATTGGACCCAGAAAACACCTAATGTGAACTTACATCAGATATAGATGTCAGGACAAGCGGAATACAATCATGATCAGATGGGGTAAAAGGGGAGATAAAATAGAAAGTGAGAGGAAAGAAAGATAAGAGATAAGATAAGATAATCCTTTATTAGTCCCACAATGGGGAAATTTCAGTGATACAGTTTCATGGATGGTACAGTAGTATATAACAAGAGAGAAACACATACAAGCTCATGGCAGATAGAGAAATACTAGGAATCATAGCAACTAAAAAGAAAGAAACACAGACACACTGCAGGATCATTTGGTTCTCTGTGTGAAGTGATGTTAATAATACAGCCTGACCGTGGTTGGAGGACACGAGGAGGGGTCACAGCATGTAGATACAACAGGCAAAAAAATGTTTTTTTGCAGAGGTGGGGAAAATATGCAGCTATCATGATAACATGTGGCAGTTCCTTTGGTAGGTGGTGAAATCTCATGCTCACAGCTGATAGTTCGGTATCTTGCATCAGCACTATTGTCCATTAGCCACAAAAAAATGCACCAAATATTCTTCATCACAAGCCCTCCTCTTCCTTTCTTCTTACCACTGTGTTCTACTGCCCAGAGAGATCTGAAGCCATCCAGGTAGACAGGGTGCTGCTCTCTTGCCAAGCTTCCATAACTCCTGGGGGTAGGTGGGTGATGGTAGGTTCCCAGGTTGTAACAGAGTTCCACGTGTCCACAGTAAAAGAAAGAAATACCAGTCAGCTGTAGCATCTTCACACATCAGCAATATACACCAAAAATCATCTCCTTGAAAAGAAGAAGTCCACACTTCCATGTAGGTTTCTCCTCCATGCCACATGGTGCCCATGCTGTCCTTAGCTCCTGGGGGGATGGTAACAGGCACATGTGCAGGTCTCCAGGTCTTGAGTCATTGTCCATGCTTAACAATAGAAACAAAAGGAACAAAATACTCCACAGGATCTTCCATTCGATTTATAGTTGCTAATTCATAGTGCTAGTTTGCTTGGTTACAGGATTCTTGAAGATACAGAGAAAAAGAGTGAAAAAGGAAAGATAAAGGTTGCTCCCAGCTTGGAGCACTGTATCAGGCAGCCACACACAAGGCAGAGCCAGGAAAGATAGATTAGACTTTAAAGAGAAAAGAGAGCAGACCAGGAACAAAGCAACGGGCAATGAAAAATTAAGATGAAGGTGACAGAGTCCACAGTCCTTAGTTACAGATTCTACAAGGCTTGGTGAGTAGTCAGGATTTCCGAAAGAGGCTCCACAAGGCCGACAGCTTCAGAAACTTGTCATGGGATGCTATAGACCAGCTGAGGAGCTCCTCAAACCCTTCTTCCTGGTCAACTTTGCCCATCCAATTGGATATTGGTGGGGTGGATGGTTGATGCCAGTGGTAGGGGGTATCAGGGCTTTTGCAGGAAGTAGGTTATCAGATTTGATTTGGAAGGTGTGACACCCGGTTGTGGGCAGATCCGTAGGAATCTTCTTGAAACAAATCTTCCAAGTTCTGGCCATCTCTAATCCTAACTAAAAGGAACAGTTGTGGAATTCTTGGATTTTTACTATCTTTTTTCCCATGTTGCGTTCCTTTCTTACTATATTACAGATCTTCACCATAGCGGTATATTTCCATTTTCTCGCAGTCATTTTTACTACGCCCACTTATTTTGTGTGGTAGATTATTTTCTACTTTATGAAACAATTATTGCAGTTTCCTTAGAGCCAAATCTCCCAATGAAGAGATTATAGCACTTACACAAGCCTTCAAATCGTTCCATTTTTTTTCTCTTTCAAGCCCATTCTTTCCGGGTTTTTTTCTATGTTTAATAGACACTGTTCGCTCACTCGACTGGATACTGAATCCTCTGCAGAGAAATATCACATGTGACAGATGGTTTAGATTTGAGGTCCATTTTTGCATTTCAGGCAACGCGGGGCAGTATTTCTTTTCCAAGCCTTGAGATATAACACACCTCGGAGACGAGATTTCATAAACTTCAAAACAATCTCCCTTGGCTCATGCCGAAGCCTGCAACGGTTCATACAGCACAAGAATTGATCTTTCCTCTCTAGGTCATTCCACAATCACATGGGTCATTAAAGGGGTATTTCCTCATCAGGACAGAGAATGGTCTTCTTCACACGGACACAATGGGCTGTTTAAAGTCACGAAGAGGAGCCTCGAATGGAGAGATCAACCTGCGCGAGCAAACTTTGTCTAACCTGTCGTTCTAAACATTGTCTGTTTTCCTTCTTGATGTTGTGATGTGAAGGCAACGCCACAGGCAGTTTTTATTGTTTTCAGGCCGGGAGCATGTGCCTGGGTCTATGACTTTATACCAATCCCCAAAAAAAACTATAAAAAATATGTTGAATAATTACTAGCAGTGTGAGAGCGCCAAGTACACATCAGAGGAACTGGCTTAAAAAAAAAAAAATCAGCATGCTAAACAGAACACCTCTGCTAAAGTTCCAGTTTTGTTGACCAACCTGATCAAAGACAATACTCCATTTCGAAGGTATGAGAAGTGGATAGTCCTGATTTCTAAGGGGTTCTACTCTTTGGACAATAGCTATTTGTTAGAAGAGTGGCTTAATAATAACAGATCGGATTATACATTAGCTGTGATCCCCAGCGATCATCATCTGTAATGCTTTTTTCTGCAGCGCCACCACTGGTTAAATTATGCATTACACAGTGTCCATTCAAATCAGTGGGTTGACTGTGTATTGCAGGATAGGACAGGTCCTCCAGGTCAGGAAAGGCTCTTTGCAATTGCTGTTCACCCTGGCATTCTGAAGAGGGGATCTCCGCTATTAAAGGAGTTTTCCTACAAACATAACCTTAAAGGGATTCTACCATTAAGTCAACTTTTTTTCTAATTACCACGTCGCAATAGCCTTAAGAAAGGCTATTCGTCTCCTACCTTTAGATGTGGTCTCCGTCACGCCGTTCCTTAGAAATACCGGTACAATTGCGCGCATGCGCAGTACGCTCCTCACATCTTCACCGAACAGAGTGTACTGCGCATGCTCAGTAAGGTCTGTACAGCCCTCCGACGCCTGGATGAGTTCACTCGCACGTCGGAGGGCTGTACGGACTACTGAGTATGCGCAGTACACTCTGTTTGGCGAAGATGTAAGGAGCGTACTGCGCATGCGCGCAATTGCAGCCGACTGCGCAGGCGTCAGACATGACGAAGAAAGAAGACGACAGACAAGGGGAGGAGGCAGATGAAGAAGAAGGACGCCCCCATTGCTGCCGAAGAACTCATTAGCATACCGGTAAGTACCGGTATTTCTAAGGAACGGCGTGACGGAGACCACATCTGAAGGTAGGAGACGAATAGCCTTTCTTAAGGCTATTCCGATGTGGTAATTAGAAAAAAAGTTGCTTTAATGGTAGAATCTAGAGATGAGCGAACACTAAAATGTTCGAGGTTCGAAATTCGATTCGAACAGCTGCTCAATGTTCGTGTGTTCGAACGGGTTTCGAACCCCATTATAGTCTATGGGGAACAGATACTCGTTAAGGGGGAAACCCAAATCCGTGTCTGGAGGGTCACCAAGTCCACTATGACACCACAGGAAATGATGCCAACACCTCTGGAATGACACTGGGACAGCAGGGGAAGCATGTCTGGGGGCATCTAACACACCAAAGACCCTCTATTACCCCAACATCACAGCCTAACAACTACACACTTTACACACTCAATACCACCTCTCTGACAGTAGGAAAACACCTTGAAACATGTGTATTTGGCACTTGCAGTGAGGAGAGCTTGTCACCAGCAGTGAATTTGGCCCTTGTAGTAAGTTGAGGTTGGCACCAACATTTGTTTTGAAAATCAGGGTGGATTGAGCCTCTAACCAGCAGAGTTTGGGCAAATTCATGGTGGAGGGAGCCTCTAAAAACCCCAGTTTGGACCAATTCATGGTGGAGGGAGCCTCTAAAAACCCCAGTTTGGACCAATTCATGGTGGAGGGAGCCTCTAAAAAACCCAGTTTGGACCAATTCATGGTGGAGGGAGCCTCTAAACAGCCCAGTTTGGGCAAATTCATGGTGGAGGGAGCCTCTAAAAACCCCAGTTTGGGCAAATTCATGGTGGAGGGAGCCTCTAACCAGCCCAGTTTGGACCAATTCATGGTGGAGGGAACCTCTAAACAGCCCAGTTTGGGCAAATTCATGGTGGAGGGAGCCTCTAAAAACCCCAATTTGGACCAATTCATGGTGGAGGGAGCCTCTAAACAGCCCAGTTTGGGCAAATTCATGGTGGAGGGAGCCTCTAAAACCCCCAATTTGGACCAATTCATGGTGGAGGGAACCTCTAAACAGCCCAGTTTGGGCAAATTCATGGTGGAGGGAGCCTCTAAAAAACCCAGTTTGGACCAATTCATGGTGGAGGGAGCCTCTAAAACCCCAGTTTGGACCAATTCATGGTGGAGGGAGCCTCTAAACAGCCAAGTTTTGGGAAATTCATGGTGGAGGAAGCCTCTAAACAGCCCAGTTTGGACCAATTCATGGTGGAGGGAGCCTCTAAAAAACCCAATTTGGACCAATTCATGGTGGAGGGAGCCTCTAAACAGCCCAGTTTGGGCAAATTCATGGTGGAGGGAGCCTCTAAAAACCCCAATTTGGACCAATTCATGGTGGAGGGAGCCTCTAAACAGCCCAGTTTGGGCAAATTCATGGTGGAGGGAGCCTCTAAAAAACCCAGTTTGGACCAATTCATGGTGGAGGGAGCCTCTAAAACCCCAGTTTGGACCAATTAATGGTGGAGGGAGCCTCTAAACAGCCAAGTTTTGGGAAATTCATGGTGGAGGGAGCCTCTAAAAACCCCAGTTTGGGCAAATTCATGGTGGAGGGAGCCTCTAAAAACCCCAATTTGGACCAATTCATGGTGGAGGGAGCCTCTAAACAGCCCAGTTTGGGCAAATTCATGGTGGAGGGAGCCTCTAAAAAACCCAGTTTGGACCAATTCATGGTGGAGGGAGCCTCTAACCAGCCCAGTTTGGGCAAATTCATGGTGGAGGGAGCCTCTAACCAGCAGAGTTGTGGGAAAGCAGGGTGGAGGGAGCCTCTAACCAGCAGAGTTGGGGGAAATCAGGGTGGAGGGAGCCTAGTATTAGCAGAATTGTGCAACGCTTATGGTGGATGAGTATGAGGATGCAGAGGAATTGGAGAGGTTGAGTACAGACATGGAGTTTCATGTTGGGGTGCTTTACACAGGTGGGCACAAAAATGAAGGCTCTATCCAGTGGTGGTTCATTTTTATCAAAGTGAGCCGGTCGGCACTCTCAGCTGACAGACGGGTGCGCTTGTCAGTGATGATGCCACCGGCTGCACTGAACACCCTCTCAGATAGGACGCTGGCGGCAGGACAGGACAGCACCTCCAAGGCATATAGGGCAAGTTCAAGCCACAGGTCCAACTTCGACACCCAATACGTGTAGGGCGCAGAGGGGTCGGAGAGGACAGGGCTGTGGTCGGAAAGGTATTCCCACAACATGCGCCTATACTTCTCACGCCTGGTGACACTAGGACCCTCCGTGGCGGCACTTTGGCGAGGGGGTGCCATCAAGGTGTCCCAGACCTTAGACAGTGTGCCCCTCGTTTGTGTGGACCGGTGAGAACTTGGTCGCCTACTGGAGGAACTGCCCTCCCTGCCGCCAACGTCACATGCTGGAAACATCTCCATCATATTCTGCACCAATTGCCTGTGGCAAGCATTGATGCGATTGGCCTTCCCCTCTACCGGAATAAAAGACGAGATGTTGTTTTTATACCGGGGGTCAAGGATAGCAAAGATCCAGTACTGGTTGTCCTCCATGATTTTGACAATACGCTTGTCGGTTGTAAAGCACCCCAACATGAACTCAGCCATGTCTGCCACAGTGTTAGTTGGCATGACTCCTCTGGCCCCACCGGAAAGTTCAATCTCCATTTCCTCCTCATCCTCCATGTCTACCCATCCGCGCTGCAACAATGGGACGATTCGAAGTTGCCCGGAAGCCTCCTGTATCACCATCACATCATCGGACAACTCTTCTTCCTCCTCCTCCTCCTCCTCCTCCATTAAACGCAGTGAAGCGGACAGATGTGTGGACCTACTCTCCAGCTGTGACGGATCGGATGCTATCCCTAACTCCTCTGTGTGATCTGAGTTATCCCTGATGTCAATCAGGGATTCTCTCAGAACACACAAGAGCGGGATTGTAAGGCTCACCATCACATCCTCAGAGCTCACCCTCCTTGTGGACTCCTCAAACACCCGTAGGATGTCACAAAGGTCTCTCATCCATGGCCACTCATGGATGAGAAACTGAGGCAGCTGACTTTGTGGCACCCTAGGGTTTTGTAGCTGGTATTCCATCAAAGGTCTCTGCTGCTCAACCACTCTATTCAACATCTGAAACGTTGAGTTCCAGCGTGTGGGGACGTCGCACAAAAGCCGGTGTTGTGGCACATGCAGGCGTTGCTGGAGAGATTTTAAGCTAGCAGCGGCTACTGTCGACTTGCGAAAGTGGGCGCACATGCGCCGCACTTTCACCAGTAGCTCTGGAACATTGGGGTAGCTCTTTAGGAAACATTGCACCACTAGGTTGAAGACGTGGGCCAGGCATGGAACATGTTGGAGTCCGGCAAGCTCCAGAGCTGCTACCAGGTTCCGGCCGTTATCACAAACGACCATGCCTGGGCCCAGGTGCAGCGGCTCAAACCATATTGCCGTCTCATTGAGGAGGGCATCCTTCACCTCGGAGGCAGTGTGCTGTCTGTCCCCCAAGCTGATCAGCTTCAGCACAGCCTGCTGACGTCTACCAACGCCAGTGCTGCAACGTTTCTAACTCGTAGCTGGGGTCAATCTAACAGCGGAGGAGGAGGCGGTGGCGGAGGAGGAGGCGGTGGCGGAGGAGGAGGCGGTAGAGGAGGAGGAGGAGGGGTGTGTTCTTCTCGTGTCCCTGCCAGGAATGTTAGGCGGGGAGACGAGGTACAGCGGGCCAGTTTGGGAAGCAGTCCCAGCCTCAACTACATTCACCCAGTGTGCCGTCAGTGAAATGTAGCGTCCCTGTCCGCATGCACTTGTCCACGCGTCGGTGGTCAAGTGGACCTTTGTGCAAAGCGCGGAACTAAGGGCCCGCCTGATGTTGAGTGACACGTGCTGGTGCAAGGCGGGGACGGCACACCGGGAGAAGTAGTGACGGCTAGGGACGGCATAGTGAGGTGCCGCAGTTGCCATCAGGTCCAGGAAGGCGGGAGTTTCAACAAGCCGGAACGCCAACATCTCCTGGGCCAGCAGTTTAGCGATGTTGGCGTTCAAGGCTTGCGCGTGTGGGTGGTTAGCAGTGTATTTCTGCCGCCGCTCCAATGTCTGAGAAATGGTGGGTTGTTGTAAAGAAGCGCCTGATGGTGCCTTTGATGGTGCAGGAGAAGGAGATAAGACAGGAACAGGGGAGGATGAGGGAGAAGTCAACAAAGTGGCGGAGGCAGATGAAGTGGTGTCCTGGCTCGTCCTCTGGAGTGCATCGCCAGCACAGTCAGCAGTGGCAGTGGCAGTGGCAGAGGCAGAGGCAGTGGCGTGAACGGCAGGCGGCCTTTGTCCTGCCGTTGCTGCCTGCCACTGATTCCAGTGCTTGGATTCCAAATGACGGCGCATTGAAGTGGTGGACAGGTTGCTCTTCTCAGAGCCCCTAATCAATTTCGAGAGGCAAATTGTGCAGACAACACTATAACTGTCCTCGGCGCATTCCTTGAAAAACTCCACACCTTCGAGAAACGTGCCCTTGAGGTGGGAGTTTTTCGGGGCTGGGTACGAACTGGAACATCTTGGGAGATTCCGGGTGTGGCCTGGCTTCGCCTAAGCTGCTGACCTCTGCCTCTGCCTCTAGCTACCCTTTTTGGTGCTGCACCTGCCTCAACATCCACACTACTTTCCCCGCTTGACATCCCCCCTGTCCAGGTCGGGTCAGTGTCCTCATCATCCACCACTTCCTCTTCCAACTCCTGTCTCATCTCCTCCTCCCGCACAATGCGCCGGTCAACTGGATGCCCTGACGGCAACTGCGTCACATCATCGTCGATGAGGGTGGGTTGCTGGTCATCCACCACCAAATCGAACGGAGATGGAGGAGACTCTAGTGTTTGAGCATCTGGACACAGATGCTCCTCTGTTAGGTTCGTGGAATCGTGACGTGGAGGGGCAGGTTGAGGGACAATGAAAGGAGCGGAGAACAGCTCTGGGGAGCAGGGACAGTTGGGGTTATTGTTCTGTGAAGCTTGGGAATTTTGGGAGGAAGGAGGACAAGACTGTTGGGTAATAGGAGGAGAGGAGGCAGAGTCTGACTGGCTGCTGGACAATGTGCTGTAAGCATTCTCTGACAGCCATTGCAAGACCTGTTCCTGGTTCTCGGACCTACTAAAGTTTGTACCCTGCAGTTTAGTTAATGTGGCAAGCAACCCTGGCACTGTGGAGTGGCACAATGCTTGCTGCCCCACAGGAGTAGGCACGGGACGCCCTGTGGCTTCACTGCTACGTTGCTCCCCAGAACCATTCCCCCGACCTCGCCCACGGCCTCGTCCACGTCCCTTTCCGGGAGCCTTGCGCATTTTGAATTCCCAGTTAGAAACTGGCACTATATACCAGTAGCAAAAATTGTGGGTGCACGTAACCCCAATATATTCTTTGAATTACCAGTCAGAAACTGGCACTATATGGCAGTAGCAAGAAATGAGGGTATTTGTAACCCCAATATATTCTTTGAATTCCCAGTCAGACAATGGCACTATATACCAGTAGCAAGAAATGAGGGTATTTGTAACCCCAATATATTCTTTGAATTCCCAGTCAGACAATGGCACTATATACCAGTAGCAAGAAATGAGGGTATTTATAACCCCAATATATTCTTTGAATTCCCAGTCAGACAATGGCACTATATACCAGTAGCAAGAAATGAGGGTATTTATAACCCCAATATATTCTTTGAATTACCAGTCAGAAACTGGCACTATATGGCAGTAGCAAGAAATGAGGGTATTTGTAACCCCAATATATTCTTTGAATTCCCAGTCAGACAATGACACTATATACCAGTAGCAAGAAATGAGGGTATTTATAACCCCAATATATTCTTTGAATTCCCAGTCAGACAATGGCACTATATACCAGTAGCAAGAAATGAGGGTATTTATAACCCCAATATATTCTTTGAATTACCAGTCAGAAACTGGCACTATATGGCAGTAGCAAGAAATGAGGGTATTTGTAACCCCAATATATTCTTTGAATTCCCAGTCAGACAATGGCACTGTATACCAGTAGCAAAAATTGTGGGTGCACGTAACCCCAATATATTCTTTGAATTACCAGTCAGAAACTGGCACTATATGGCAGTAGCAAGAAATGAGGGTATTTATAACCCCAATATATTCTTTGAATTACCAGTCAGAAACTGGCACTATATGGCAGTAGCAAGAAATGAGGGTATTTGTAACCCCAATATATTCTTTGAATTCCCAGTCAGACAATGGCAATATATACCAGTAGCAAGAAATGAGGGTATTTATAACCCCAATATATTCTTTGAATTCCCAGTCAGACAATGGCACTATATACCAGTAGTAAAAATTGTGGGTGTATATAGCCCCAATTCTATTGCTAGGGGACTTGCAGGGTATTTCTGGGGTGAAGGTGGGGGGGCACACCGTTGGAACGGGTATCGGGGGTATATATCGGGTATACGGGAATACACTGACAGTGTATTCCATTCAGGATCCGCGGAAAGCTGGGTTGCCGCGATTGAGCCCGTCAGTGCCACGTTACACTGACAAGCTTCTCCCTGGAATTTAGCTCTTATAAGAGCTGTTGGTTGTCTTCTCCTTCCTATCCTAGCCTGTCCCTGCCTACCCAGAATCTAAGCCCTAGCTAGCTGGACGGAAACCTCCGTCCCCGGTGAATTGCAAGCTCAGAATGACGCGAAGCTGGGCGTCGCTGTTCTTTTAAATTAGAGGTCACATGTTTTCGGCAGCCAATGGGTTTTGCCTACTTTTTTCAACGTCACCGGTGTCGTAGTTCCTGTCCCACCTACCCTGCGCTGTTATTGGAGCAAAAAAGGCGCCAGGGAAGGTGGGAGGGGAATCGAGTAATGGCGCACTTTACCACGCGGTGTTCGATTCGATTCGAACATGCCGAACAGCCTAATATCCGATCGAACATGAGTTCGATAGAACACTGTTCGCTCATCTCTAGTAGAATCCCTTTAAGTAAATTTGTACACAATTACAAATTATACATTTTTTTTAACATTTTTGAAGAGCTTTAAAGATTTCCTCTGCTCACAGTCTGTTGTCTTGATGGATCGCCTGAGGATATGACCGTGAATGCAGAAAATTTCTATGGTCTGGGACTTGTCAGAACCCCAGCCATGATGTCTTTAGTGTGGTCATGTTATCTTCTCATACATGTGGTGTCCCTGCCTGATAACTTGTCCATAATAAGCAAATCATGGCTGGGTTTTTGGCAAGTTTCTGTATTCATGGTCGTATCTATTGGCAACCGATCAAGATAAAAGACTGAAACTACTAAGGCCTGGTTCACATCTGCGTTTGGTATTCCGTTTGGTGACCCCCGGAAATAAATACCGAACACATTAAAAAGCGCTTAACAAAGAAAGCACACGGACCCCATAGACTATAATGGGGTCCATGTATTTTCTGTGCGGTGTCTGCACGACTCATGCGGAGAGAAAAGTACTTCAAGAAGAAATGTTTTCAGAGTCACAATCTGGCTTTGTTCATTGTATAGTGACTAAGTCACGCTATTACAACACACAATTTAAGGAGTTATCCAGGGAGTAATAAGGTTTGCTGGTTCTTTCCCTGCACAGGTTATTTTTTATTACTAATATACTCCTGAGTCCCTTACTTCCATGTTTAATACTTATGTGAAGACTGGAACGTCATTCTGCCACCCCTACTTCAGCCACTCTCGCTCATTGTGGTATGTAATGTATGAAAAACATTGTTATCCTTTAAAGCTAAATATTATATATAGTTGCTTTTGCTTGAAACTGGTCTAATGTTATATGATAAGATGGCGCCTGCATCCAGGGTGGATGTAAGAAAAACAAATGCTTGGCATGGTGCCACAAGACAGCTCCCCAAGGTTACCACGCAGGACCGGGAGTAGCTGGCTATATATGGCACTGCTTAAACTTTTTCTGTTTGGTTGAGCTGTACCATACCAATCAGGAATGAATATGAAGACTTACGTTGTTGTTGTCTCTCTTCCTTTCTCTCCTACTATTTAACCCCACGTTATTTTAATAAAAGAGCATAAATATTTCCTTCTTGGATGAGAGAGGAACTAATACCAACATTGTGTGTCTGGTGTCATTTCCTTACTGCTGGCACTCAGCCTAATTAATCAGGACTATGTGAGTTACCCAGGATTATTGGTCAATTAGTCATAAACATGGCTTTGACCTTAACAGCGGCATCAATGACTCTCCTCCATGCCGGCCGCAGGTATATAGAGTAGAGCAGAGTTGGTCATGTGACTAAGAGTTGGAGCATGAGCAAGGGAGGCAGAACAAGAATTCCACTGTGTATATTGGAAAGAAAGGGGAACCGGTGCAGGGAATACCCTAGTAAGCTTTATTACTCCTTGGACAGTGAATGCCATCCACACATTGCAGAATAATACACGCACCGGATATGCTATGATTTCCAAAACTGTCAGGTTTTTGGAAATCACAGCTTGTCAATTATACCTACAGAAACGCTGACTGTTACCCCATAGGTATAATTGAAGCAGAAAGTTGGCAGACGAAAACTCTGTGGACTTCTGACTAAAGCACTGCCGGAAAAAAAACACAATGCGTTTCTGCTGCGGATTTCCCGCAACACTTATTTGCTACGGCTGCAGGGGGGCTCAGCCTAATGCAGAAACACAGCATGACCACTATACAATGAGGGAAGCTGTCTTCTTCTGACTCAGTACACTTTCAAAATGAGCACCACAAACCCCATTCGTTCCAATTAGGGTGTGCTGTAATATCAGACACAACCCATGGACAGCTGTGGCGCTGTAGCTCCATTAAATTTTAGCTTTCCTGTCTGTATATAAATGCAGGTGTTTTCAGTGGCCAGTATGACAAATACTAAGACTCGATGAGAAGTTTGAGCGCCCTGATGACAGAACGCTGATTAGATTTGCTGTAATTGATTAATGAATCCACTATATTATAGGGTGACAGGTGCACTTTAATTGTGAAAGTTCCACTTATCCTATTAAGAAATCTGAATATATGTGAGTGGGAGGAAAGAACGGAGACATTTGTCAGTGGAGCCACAAAGGACTTCATCATTACAGGTCAGGAAAAGAAATGTTATATAAATCACATATACCTTCAGTATGTACATATATAGGTGCCATATTAAAGGGTTAATCCCATCTTGGCTAATCATGGATAAGATGGGATAGCCAGCTTGAACCAGGTTGAACAAAAGCCATATGGTGCTGTAGTGTTTCCATAGCTCTTATTCATCTCTTTGGGAAACAGCGTAGCACCACTCCGCTGTTTATACATAAATGCCCTGGAAGTTGGCACTTGCAGACAGCTATTCCTTCTTGGCCATGACTATCCAAGATGGTAATAACCCTTTAATGCTTGCCTGCTTAAAGGGGCTTTCCCATGCAAGACATTTATAGCAACCGAGGAAGACTGTACCATATACAGTACAGTACAGTACAGTCTTCCTCGGTACCGAGCCGCTGCACACTAAATCACGTACTGTACAGGGAGAGCTGGCAGCTTGTGTTTATGCTGACTTTTTCACATAGGAATGCATTGGCCAACGTTGAATGGCCAGTGTACAGCATTCAGCCAATCAACGCTGGCCAGGAGGCGGAGTCTAATATCGGACCACAATGGAGACTGCTGTGGTCCGACCTTAGACTCCGCCTCCTTACAGAGGAGCCTCCAGCAGAACCAGTGTTGATTGGCCGAATGCTGTACACTGGCCAATCAACGCTAGTCAATTCATTCCTATGAGAAACAGTAAGCTCCCTCGTAACAGCAAGCTGCCAGCTCTCTTGACTAGCAAGGACGAGCCTGCTGCAGAACCAGCGTTGATTTGCGGCAGGCTCGTCCTTGCTAGTTGGGAGTACTGTCAGCTTGCTGTTACGAGGGACCTACTCGCTCATCTTTAGTCGTAACAACGAAACGTCGTTACCCGAGACCGTCGTAACCCGAGGACTACCTGTATCTGGTTCAGACCGAACCAGATTTGACCTGAATTTTGCCAAACGTTTTGAGCAGGACCTGAACACAAAACTTTTGGGGTAAACGCTATTATACTCTAGGATCTCTTCAGACCCCAACATAGGATGTGGAGGTCTACGGGAGGTGCAGAAACACCTTAAACATCTTAACTCACTTTGCTCTTCTGGGCTCATCGGGGTCCTTTTTGTTTGTCTTCCAGTTTCTTCATGGCCTCCTGGATGATGTCATACGTAGTTGTTGGACTGCCGAAGCCTGTGATTGGTCCTAGTCAGCCTAGTGGGGTGCAACGACATGGAATGTTTGCATTAAAACATCATGACTTTGGTGCGCCCCATGTGACCACTGAGGCCCAAAGACAGTGCTCCCCCAGGTCATCGGTTGTCAGCTAGGAGGCAAGAAAAGAAGCCCATGGGAACACCTGACCCTACAAAGGAACCCATGAGATATGAGAGAAGGAGAGTATAAGTATTTTTTATGTTTCCACACCTCTCCTAGGCCTTCACTTATTTTACTCTGGGGTCTGAAGATATCTCAGTGTATAATAGTGTTTGTGGGTGACGAACCCCAAACATTTTGTGTTGAGGTCATGCCCAAAACTTTTTGGGCATACTCTGGGATCTGAAGATACCTCTAAATAAAACCATAACCCAAGTTCAGGCCAAAAAGAAACAGACCGAGAACACCACAAATAGACAACAAAACAAATCTCATGAGGTCCCCCCAACTCTAACCCCAATTTGCACCAAAATAACAACTTTTTCATGCCTCGTAGGCCAAAAAACAACCCTATGGGCCGAAATAAATCCCAAGAGATTACATCTACTGCAAACCTTAACTTTTCATTAATGACCTATCAATGAGTTTTATTATCACACTACAACAAGTGGTCAGAGTCAAGGTAAAGACGGCTTTATCAGTGTATATGGGTTATCCACTATTATTACATTATGTTTTTTGGATACATTGTAAATGTGCTGTCTAGTTGTCATTATTCAACTGTATCAACCAAAGTCGATGGTTCCTCTACTCAACCTTTCCATTATCATCCAATTCGGAAAAATTCTCTGCTAGGAGACAAATAAAAATCCTTACTGGTAGAATAAAATGTTCACATAGTAGAAGATCACCTTTAGCCTCAACATTAAATACATTTCATGTAGGACATCGCTGTATAGTCCTAGCACGCTGGGAAGCACGCAGCGAGGAGGAGGAGAATGTTACACCAAACCACAAGATGATAAATATGTTCTGCTCCTGGCATCATAGCAACATGGCAGGTGGTACAATAACAGCAAATTAACTTTTCAGGCTCTGGCCATATCTTTAGTACATGCGCCGTATCGGCGGAGGACTGCTGCTTTGCTAACCACAATATGATATGTGATGCTCTATGGACTCATTATCACAAAGCTGTTAATGAATGGGAACATTTCCTGCATTTTAGTGTCATTTGCTACACGAGTTTCCACGCATGTGGGGAGAGACGCCCCCTGGAAGGGAGTTTCATTGCCTCGGGCTTGTAAAATTGTCTTTGCGCAATGTAAATTTTTAAGATGTATTCATAAAACCATCAAGATAAGGCTGAAGGCTCCAACTCATTTGCAAAGCTTCCAGTTCCATTTTCTACTATAGATGCTAACCCGAACTTCTACAATGGGTTACATTGCTGTCGTGTTGTATTGTATCATAGGAGACAATAATAAACGAGGAAAGGTTTTTGAAAAATGTTTTTCTGAGGATTTTTTATTGGGTTGGTAAGATAAGATATCATCCTGCAGCGGTTTAACCGATTGTAGATGTTTGGGTTAACTCTGTACGCTGTTTCATATGAAGCAGAGCATATAGCCTTTCATTTTTTATTCAATTGTGGTTTTTTTTTTTTTTTTTAATTTTTACAGATAGAAATGCTAGATTGCTGCAAAACTTACCCTGCAGTTATATCCAGGGGTGAACCTAGCTTTTTTGCCGCCTGAGGCGGACGACCGAAAGTTATATCCAGGGGTGAACCTAGCTTTTTTGCCGCCTGAGGCGGACGACCAAAAGCCGCCCCAAGCGGAGGGGGCGGACTGGACAGCGTTAGCAGGCAGAGAGCAGGCAGGGAGAGGACCTGCTCTCTGCTAAGCATGAGGGCAGGCCACTGGAGCAGCGCTGCATCCACAGGGACTCCCCAATCCACCGCTTGCTTCCAGTGCTGGGCTGCCGAGATGGTGACGCTAAGCCAGTCCAGGACAGCTTGTCCTGGACTGCCTTAGGTCAGCAAAAATGCAGCCCCCCCCTCCCCCCGGGGCCCTGGCATAGGGCAATATATGTAAACATAAGATGTGAAAGTATGGTCTAAATAGACCCCTGGTCTTGCCACAAGAGGGCATAAAAGGGCTTCTCCAATAAATAAGCTTTCAGAGGCTACTTTTGGGTAGTGTATCTCTTGGTGAGAGATCGATGACGGTTAGGCCTGCCTCTAAGATACAACTGAAGACATTTTGCCTAGTAGAGTTTGACACGGGGTGCACCATTGGACTGAGAGAAGCAGGATGGTCATTTTGACACAGATCACCAGTAAAGAGAATCATTTGATCCATTGATAAGCTTGAGCAGATCCCACAGTTTCCTTGATCATTATCCAGACGCAATTGGTCCCTTCATTACATACCTGTCTCTGTCCGGCTAGTAGAGGGGAATTTGATGTTGTGTTCCTGTCCTCGAGAGTGACCTGCCATGGCCTTTGTTTGCAGTGGTGTCTTGAGTAAGAAACGAGGACTGCTACGGACCAGAGTAGTATCATTTTTAGAAATGAATCAAGATTCTGTTTGGGATCTGCTGATCGTCAGGTTTGAGTATGGAGGCCTAATATTGAACGCTTGAGTCTTGCCCAACCTGCTGGTGTGATGATCTGGGGGGCCATCGCCTACAGAGGTCGGTTACCAATAATAGTGATATAAGGAATACTAACAGCTCAGCGATATGTGCAGGACATGTTGTGCCACATCTGTTTACTCTCATGGCAGGACTTCCAATTGGCATCAATTCTCACCCACACAGGGTTTTGTGAGGAACGTCTTCACCAGATGACAACACTTGATGGCTTGCTTGGTGGCCAGGTTTATTGCCAATTGAGCATTTATGGGTCCAGATGGGATTCCAGCTAAGAACCTATGACTATGCAGGATCTACAAGTGCGTAAATGTGCTACAGTGCTTCCATATCCAACTGTATCTCATCCGGTATCCAGGCTAGAGGTAACCCAACATGGAACTAGAGCCTCTGTCCCAATTACACAAATTTCCCCCATAATCTTCTCCTTTAGCTTTAATATTGTAACTAGAGATGAGCGAACAGTGTTCTATCGAACTCATGTTCGATCGGATATTAGGCTGTTCGGCATGTTCGAATCGAATCGAACACCGCGTGGTAAAGTGCGCCATTACTCGATTCCCCTCCCACCTTCCCTGGCGCCTTTTTTGCTCCAATAACAGCGCAGGGGAGGTGGGACAGGAACTACGACACCGGTGACGTTGAAAAAAGTAGGCAAAACCCATTGGCTGCCGAAAACATGTGACCTCTAATTTAAAAGAACAGCGACGCCCAGGTTCGCGTCATTCTGAGCTTGCAATTCACCGGGGACGGAGGTTTCCGTCCAGTTAGCTAGGGCTTAGATTCTGGGTAGGCAGGGACAGGCTAGGATAGGAAGGAGAAGACAACCAACAGCTCTTATAAGAGCTAAATTCCAGGGAGAAGCTTGTCAGTGTAACGTGGCACTGACGGGCTCAATCGCCGCAACCCAGCTTTCCCAGGATCCTGAATGGAATACACTGTCAGTGTATTCCCGTATACCCGATATATACCCCCGATACCTGTTCCAACGGTGTGCCCCCCCACCTTCACCCTAGAAATACCCTGCAAGTCCCCTAGCAATAGGATTGGGGCTATATACACCCACAATTTTTGCTACTGCCATATAGTGCCATTGTCTGACTGGGAATTCAAAGAATATATTGGGATTACATATAACTTCAATTCCAGGGAGAAGCTTGTCAGTGTAACGTGGCACTGACGGGCTCAATCGCCGCAACCCAGCTTTCCCAGGATCCTGAATGGAACACACTGACAGTGTATTCCCGTATACCCCATATATACACCCCAAATCCCCGTTCCAACGGTGTGCCCCCCCACCTTCACCTCAGAAATACCCTGCAAGTCCCCTAGCAATAGAATTGGGGCTATATACACCCACTATTTTTGCTACTGGTATATAGTGCCATTGTCTGACTGGGAATTCAAAGAATATATTGGGGTTACGTGCACCCACAATTTTTGCTACTGCTATACAGTGCCATTGTCTCACTGGGAATTCAAAGAATATATTGGGGTTATGTGCACCCACAATTTTTACTACTGGTATACAGTGCCATTGTCTGACTGGGAATTCAAAGAATATATGGGGGTTACGTGCACCCACAATTTTTGCTACTGCTATACAGTTCCATTGTCTCACTGGGAATTCAAAGAATATATGGGGGTTATGTGCACCCACAATTTTTAATACTGGTATACAGTGCCATTGTCTGACTGGGAATTCAAAGAATATATGGGGGTTATGTGCACCCACAATTTTTACTACTGGTATACAGTGCCATTGTCTGACTGGGAATTCAAAGAATATATGGGGGTTATGTGCACCCACAATTTTTACTACTGGTATATAGTGCCATTGTCTCACTGGAAATTCAAAGAATATATTGGGGTTATGTGCACCCACAATTTTTACTACTGGTATATAGTGCCATTGTCTGACTGGGAATTCAAAGAATATATGGGGGTTACGTGCACCCACAATTTTTACTACTGGTATACAGTGCCATTGTCTGACTGGGAATTCAAAGAATATATGGGGGTTATGTGCACCCACAATTTTTAATACTGGTATACAGTGCCATTGTCTGACTGGGAATTCAAAGAATATATTGGGGTTATGTGCACCCACAATTTTTACTACTGGTATACAGTGCCATTGTCTGACTGGGAATTCAAAGAATATATGGGGGTTATGTGCACCCACAATTTTTAATACTGGTATACAGTGCCATTGTCTGACTGGGAATTCAAAGAATATATTGGGGTTATGTGCACCCACAATTTTTACTACTGGTATACAGTGCCATTGTCTGACTGGGAATTCAAAGAATATATGGGGGTTACGTGCACCCACAATTTTTGCTACTGCTATACAGTTCCATTGTCTCACTGGGAATTCAAAGAATATATGGGGGTTATGTGCACCCACAATTTTTAATACTGGTATACAGTGCCATTGTCTGACTGGGAATTTAAAGAATATATGGGGGTTATGTGCACCCACAATTTTTACTACTGGTATATAGTGCCATTGTCTCACTGGGAATTCAAAGAATATATTGGGGTTATGTGCACCCACAATTTTTACTACTGGTATATAGTGCCATTGTCTGACTGGGAATTCAAAGAATATATGGGGGTTACGTGCACCCACAATTTTTGCTACTGCTATACAGTTCCATTGTCTCACTGGGAATTCAAAGAATATATGGGGGTTATGTGCACCCACAATTTTTAATACTGGTATACAGTGCCATTGTCTGACTGGGAATTTAAAGAATATATGGGGGTTATGTGCACCCACAATTTTTACTACTGGTATATAGTGCCATTGTCTCACTGGGAATTCAAAGAATATATTGGGGTTATGTGCACCCACAATTTTTACTACTGGTATATAGTGCCATTGTCTGACTGGGAATTCAAAGAATATATGGGGGTTACGTGCACCCACAATTTTTGCTACTGCTATACAGTTCCATTGTCTCACTGGGAATTCAAAGAATATATGGGGGTTATGTGCACCCACAATTTTTACTACTGGTATATAGTGCCATTGTCTGACTGGGAATTCAAAGAATATATGGGGGTTACGTGCACCCACAATTTTTACTACTGGTATACAGTGCCATTGTCTGACTGGGAATTCAAAGAATATATGGGGGTTATGTGCACCCACAATTTTTAATACTGGTATACAGTGCCATTGTCTCACTGGGAATTCCACAAATAATTTGGGGATTCATTCACCCTACATCTCAGGCTCTTGCCATATTCACCCAGGTTGTCAGTGCTGCACCAGCTCGTTCCCAGACAGCTCGTCCCGAAAAACACGTTACCTATATAGAGGATTTGGACAATGAAGACAACATGTTCTAAATCTAATGTCTGCACCTTCTCCAGAATTAAAATAAAGGCAGCGTTTAACTTTCAAATAGCACTGCACAAAGGAAGAGCTTATCAGCTTGTCTCATGACATGCTATTGAAAAGTTTCATTTGTGTATCTTAATGTAAATATAGTTGTATAAGCTTTTTGGGTTTTAGGCACTGCCAAGTTATTTATTACCACCCGCTCCCTTATAATGATGATGACGCCAAAGTCACTGTGGGTGTTCAGAGCTCACAGCTTTGGGTGACATTTGTCTTGCTCTCTGTCGGTACCAGCTGTCTTTTTGGATACCGTAAAGTTATGTTGACTTTATTAACAGCTATAGAAGCTTTAGCCAGGTTGTGACGGTGTGTAACCCTAACAACACTAAGTGGGATACACATTAATAGTCAGTCTATGTACGCTAAACGTATCACTGAAGTAATTTTTTTTCCCTCTCCCCTAATATAAGAAAGGAACAGACATTAGACCTAGACCGGGGTTCGAGGCTTGTAAAAATCCAGTATTATTTGTTCTTCATGATGTGAAATATGTGTTGAAAAGCAACCCAAGATGAAGTCAGCCATGTGTGCCAGTGTGTTACTTGGCATGCCTTTGCTGGCCCCAACTGTAAGGGTCACTCTCCATTTCCTCCATTTTCCACTCCCCTTCACACCATTTGTGGTGAAGCAATGGGATGCACTGAAGTGCACCCTCTAGCCTCGTGTGGGATAGGGACATCAGATGCCACTCCAACCCCCTCGTCTTCCTCCGCCAGCCAACGGTGCGAAGATGAGAGGAGTGTGCTCTGAATGTTTTCTGCCTAGCAGAGGCTAGTTCTCACTTACGAAAATGGCCCCACTTTGACCTGTATATCAGGCACAATGGTGTAGGTTTCAAAGAAACATGGCACCAACAAGTTGGAAAACGTGGGCCATGCGTGGACCGTGTTTGAGTCTGGCAAGCTCCAGATCTGCTACCAGGTTCCAGCCATTATCACAGGCGCAAAAATGCCAGGCCCCAGGTGTAGCAGGGAAAAAAAAATGCCATCTCAGCCAGGATGGCATCCCTGACCTCGGAGGCACTGTGCTGTCTGTCCCCCAAGCTGATCAGTTTCAGCACGGCCTGCTGACATCTCCCCATGCCAGTGTTACAGTGTTTTCCGCTAGTAGCTGGGGTGGAGGTTGCAGCTTCGTAGGGTTTCAGTCTACTCCTGCCATGAATTTTGGCCTGGGAGAGGAGATAGGCCACCCCAGTTTGCACCCGGGGAACAGACTCCACCACATTCACCCTGCCTGTCATTAAAGATAAGCACTGCAGCATCCCTGACCACAGGCCACTTGTCCATGTGTCGGTGGTCAAGTGGACCTTGCAGCAAAGCGCAGAGCTCTGGGCCCGACTGATGTTATGGGACACATGCAGGCGCAAGGCAGAGACAGCACACCAAGAGAAGTAGTAACGGCTAGGCCCAGCATAGGGAGGTGCCCCAGCTGCCATCTGCTGACGGAAGGCCTGGGTCTCCAGAAGCATAAACAAACACCAACATCTCCAGGGCCAGCAGTTTATCGATGAGGCTGTTACAGGCTTGGGCATGGGGGTGGGTTGTATTGTACTTCTGCCTGCAATGAAAAGCTTGGGAAATGTGGAGTGGCTGGGAAGAGGCGCATGATGGTGCAGGCCAAAAGGGTGCATGAGGGTGAACTCCCCAATGTGTCAGAGATAGGTGTGTAGGTGTCCTTGCATCATATACTTGCACCATATTTGGCTTTGGAAGTTAATTTTGTGCCAAAAAGTGGTTAAGACAGCGATCCCTCAGCTACTCCCGTTACACTGTCTATTGAAGTTACCATCTGTGGAAGTAGACCACCATTTCTAAGATCCCAAAGGAAGCAGGCAAGAGATGTGCAGTTCAGAAAAAAAGATGAGAAAATAAGTTTAGGCTGTAGAGCACAGAGGGATCGGAGAGGACAGAGCTGGTGTCGGCCAGGTATTCCCACAACATGCGCCTATACTTGTCCCTCCTGGTGACACTAGGCCCCTGAGTGGCAGTAATTTGTCCAGGGGGGCCATTAACGTGTTCCAGACCTAGGAATAAGTCTTCCAACAGGGTAGAGTTTTGCATGCCTTTGCTTCTACCCACTGTTTTTGCTGCTTAGCTTCCCTCCACATCTACTCTGCTTTCACCCCTAAACATCACCCCAGTTTATGCCTTTGCTTCTACCCAGGTTTTTTGTTGATTTAGCTTCCCTCTACATCTACACTGCTTTAGCCCCTAGACATCACCCCTGTCCATGTGGGGTCGGTGGCCTCGTCATCCACCAACTCCTCTTCCAATTGCGCACTGGCCCCTTACTGCAAACCGCACATGACCACAGCTTGCCTTGATGGCAACTGTTTCTCATGATCCCCACTTAGGTCCAGACAAGTCGGTGGCGGGTCCAAAACCCCAAAATTGGAAGGAAATGGCAGATGCTGCAGTATTTCTAACACCTGTTCCTGGTGCTCGGGCCTGGTCTGTGTTGTACCCTGCACCCTGCTTAACGCATCTGCCATATCCGAAGTTGTGCTGAGCGCATGCTAATGTTTCGTGTCCAGTGCAATGGATGGGATGGGATTTCACATAAGTCTGCCACCCATGGCCACTCATGGTTGAGCAACTGAGGGAGTTGACTTTGACGAACCCGAGGGTTTTGGAGTTGGAACTACATCAAAGGTCTGTGCTGCTCACACACTCTGCTCAACACATGATATGTTTAGTGCCAGCAGTGTGTAGACGTCGCACAACAGCCGTTGTTCCAGCAGGTACAGGCGTTGTAGGAGTGCATAGAGGCTAGCAGCGGCAACTATACACTTTAAAAACTATCCGCACAAGCGCCACACTTTCACCAGTAGCTCAGGAACATTGGGGTACCTTTTTCAAAAGATTAGCAGCAATGAGTTAAAAACGTGGCCCAGGCATGGAATATGTTGCAGGCTGCCAAGCTACAGAGCCAATCCCAGGTTACGGCCATTATCACACATGACAACATGCCTGGGCCCAGGTGCAGTGGCAAAAACCACATTGCCGTCTCATCGAGGATGGCATGACTCACTTTGTAGGCAGTGTGCTGTCTGGCCCCCAAGCTGATGAGCTTCAGCACGGCCCGCTGACGTCTCCCCACACCAGTGTTGCAGCGTTTCCAGCTCGTAGCTGGGGTCAATTTAACAGCGGAGGAGGGTGGTGTTTCAGCCCTCCTCCCAGGAATGTTGTGTGGGGAGACAAGTCAGGCCACCACATTTTGCGACCCGGTCCACGCCTCAACTACATTCAACCACTGTGCCCAAATTGAAAGGTAGCGTCCCTGTCCGCATGCACTTGTCCATTCGTAACTGGTCACATGGAACTTTAGGGCTAAGCGCTGAATTTAGGGACCGCCTCATGTTTGGGGGAAAGTGCTGGTGTGGACGGCACAGTGCGGTGGCGCAGTAGACACTCTGCCCAAAAAGGGCAGAGTGTCCCCCAGCCGGGATTCCAACATCTCCTGGGCCAGATTTCTTGAGATGAGGCCGTTGAAGCCTTGGGCATGTGGGTGGGTTGCGCTGTACTTTAGCATGAAATGAAAGGCTTGGGAGATGGGGAGTTGCTGGGAAGAGGCGCATGATGGCGCGGGCAAAAGGAGAAATGGCAGGAAAAGGTGAGGATAAGGGTGAACTCCCCAAAGTGTCAGAGGCAGATGTGGAGGTGTCCTGGCTCCTGGTCTGGACTGCAGCGCCGGCCCTGTCAACAGTGGAAGAGGCAGTGGCCGCCAGGCCAAACGACGATTATCCTGCGCTTGCTCTCACCCACTGAGCCCAGGGCTTGCCTTCCAAATGATGGCACCCGCAAGAGGTGGTGAGATTCCTCTCCGCAGATCTCCAAACCATCTTGGACTTGCAAATTGCACTAAATTTGTCATGTAACTGACATGTATATGATGAGTCTATCCATTGTCTGTTCATTTTGGTGAAAGTCAGCCTGTCAGCTGACAGACAGCTGTGCTTGTCAGTGATGATGTCACCGGCTGCTTGTACCCCCAGTTTTTGCTGCTTAGCTTGCCTCCACATCCACACTGCTTTTGCCCCTACACATCACCCCTATCCATGCCTGTGCCTCTAGCCATAAGTCTGCCACCCATGGAAACTCATGGTGCAGAAAGTGAGGGAGCTGACTCTGAGGAACCCTTGGGTTTTGTAGCTGGTACTCCATCAAAGGTCTCTGCTGCTCACACACCCTGCTGAACATACGGTATCTAGGGTTAGAGCGTGTGGTGACCTCGCACAACAGTAGGTGCTTCAGGCAGATGTAGGCCTTGCTGGAGTGTATTGCGGCTAGCTCCAGGTACTGTAGACTTGGGAAAGTGGGTGTCCAAGTGCCGCACTTTCACCCTTAGCTCAGCTAATTTGGGGTATGTTTTTAAAAATCATTGCACCACTACATTGAACATGTGGGCCAGGCATGGAACGTGTTGGAGGCTGGCAAGCTCCAGAGCCCTCCAACAAGCTAAAAAACCTGGCCCCAGGGGCAGCGGGGATAAACAAATTGCCATCTCATCCAGGATGGCATCCCTGACCTCAGAGGCAGTGTGCTGTCCGTCTCCCAAGCTGATGAGCTTCAGCCCAGCCTGCTGACGTCTCCCCACACCAGTGTTGCAGCGTTTTCAGCTCGTAGCTGGGGTCAATCTAACAGCGGAGGAGGAGGAGGGTGGTGTTTCAGCCCTCCTCCCAGGAATGTTTTGTGGGGAAACAAGTCAGGAAAATTCTTGAAACGGGAGAGTTTTGCATCTTTGCCCTTGCTGCCTATGGACATCCCTTTGTCTCTAGCCACCATTTTCCCTGCTTTGCTTGCCTCCACATCCACACTGCTTTTGCCCCTAGACATCACCCCAGTCCATGCCTTAGCTTGTACCCCCAGTTTTTCCTGCTTAGCTTGCCTCCACATCCACACTGCTTTTGCCCCTAGACATCACCCCAGTCCATGCCTTAGCTTGTACCCCCAGTTTTTCCTGCTTAGCTTGCCTCCACATCCACACTGCTTTTGCCCCTAGACATCACCCCAGTCCATGCCTTAGCTTGTACCCCCAGTTTTTCCTGCTTAGCTTGCCTCCACATCCACACTGCTTTTGCCCCTAGACATCATCCCTATCCATGCCTCTTCCCCTAGCCATAACTCTGCCACCCCTGGAAACTCATGGTGCAGAAACTTTGGTTGCTGACTTTGAGGAACCCTTGGGTTTTGTAGATGGAACTCCATCAAAGGTCTGTGCAGCTCACACACCCTGCTCAAGATATGGTATTGTAGGGTTTCAGCGTGTGTGAATGACGGACAACAGCCTGTGTTTGGACAGATGTAGGCCTTGCTAGAGTGTTTTTAGGCTAGCAGCGACTCCTGTGCACTTGCAAAAGTGGGCGCACAAGCGCCGCATTTTCAACAGTAGCTTCGGTACATTTGGGTATGTTTTTAAAAAACTTTGCACCACTAGGTTAGACGTGGGCCAAACATGGAACGTGTTGGAGGCTGGCAAGCTCCAGAGCCGCTACCAGGTTCCAGCCATTATCACAGGCGTAAAAATGCCAGGCCCCAGGTGTAGCAGGGAAAAAAAAATGCCATCTCAGCCAGGATGGCATCCCTGACCTCGGAGGCACTGTGCTGTCTGTCCCCCAAGCTGATGAGCTTCAGCACCGCCTGCTGACGTCTCCCCACACCAGTGTTTTAGCGTTTGCCGCTAGTAGCTGTGGTGGAGGTTGCAGCGTCGTAGGGTTTCAGTCTACTCCTGCCATGAATTTTGGCCTGGGAGAGGAGATAGGCCACCCCAGTTTGCACCCGGGGAACAGACTCCACCACATTCACCCTGCCTGTCATTAAAGATAAGCACTGCAGCATCCCTGACCACAGGCGCTTGTCCAAGTGTCGGTGGTCAAGTGGACCTTGCAGCAAAGCGCGGAACTAAGGGCCCACCTGATGTTGAGTGACACGTGCTGGTGCAAGGCGGGGACGCCACACCGGGAGAAGTTGAGACGGCTAGGGACGGCATAGTGAGGTGCCACAGTTGCCATCAGGTCCGGGAAGGCGGGAGTTTCAACAAGCCGGAACGCCAACCTCTCCTGGGCCAGCAGTTTAGCGATGTTGGCGTTCTAGGCTTGCGTGGGTGGGTGGTTAGCGGTGTATTTCTGCCGGCGCTCCAATGTCTGAGAGATGGTGGGTTGTTGTAAAGAAGCGCCTGATGGTGCCTTTGATGGTGCAGGAGAAGGAGATAAGACAGAAACAGGGGAGGATGAGGGAGAAGTCAACAAAGTGGCGGAGGCAGATGAAGTGATGTCCTGGCTCGTCCTCTGGAGTGCATCGCCAGCACTGTGAGCAGAGGCAGTGGCATGAACGGCGGGCGACGTTTGTCCTGCCGTTGCTGCCTGCCACTGATTCCATTGCTTGGATTCCAAATGACGGTGCATTGAAGTGGTGGACAGGTTGCTCTTTTTAAGGCCCCTACTCGATTTCGAGAGGCAAATTGTGTAGACGACACTATATCTGTCCTCGGTGCATTCCTTGAAAAAACTCTACACCTTCAAGAAACGTGCCCTCGATGGGGGAGTTTTTCTGGGCTGGGTACAAAAGGGAACATCTTCGGACATTCCGGGTCTGGCCTGGCTTCGGCAAAGCAGCTGACCTCTGCCTCTGGACATGTCTCTGCCTCTAGCTACCCTTTTTGGTGCTGCACCTGCCTCAACATCCACACTACTTTCCCAGCTTGACATCTGCCTTGTCCAGGTGGGGTCGGTGTCCTCGTCGTCCACCACCTCCTCTTCCAACTCCTGTCTCGCCTCCTCCTCCTGCACAATGCGCATGTCAACTGGCTGCCCTGACAGCAACTGCGTCTCATCGTCGTCGATGAGGGTGGGTTGCTGGTCATCCGCCACCAAATCGACCGGAGATGGAATGGAGGAGACTCTAGTGTTTGAGCATCTGGACACAGATACTCGTCTGTTAGGTCCGTGGAATCGCGAAATGGAGGGGCAGGTTGCGGTACAGTCAAAGGAAGGGAGAACAGCTCTGGGGAGCAGGGACAGTTGGGGTTATTGTTCTGGGAAGATTGGGAATTTTGGGTGGAAGGAGGACAAGACTGTTGGGTAAGAGGAGGTAGAGGCTGACTGGCTGGTGGACAATGTGCTTTAAGCGTTATCCGACAGCCATTGCAAGACCTGTTCCTGGTTCTCGGGCCTACTAATCTTTGTACCATTCAGCCTAGTTAATGTGGAACTTTTGTGCAAAGCGCAGAACTTAGGGCCCGCCTGATGTTAAGGGACACACGCTGGTACAAGGCTCAACTCACCCTAAGTGCCAAAAACACTGCTGGTGCAAGGCTCTACTCATGCCAAGGGCCTCAATCTCTGCTGGTAGCTCAGCTTAAGGTCATGTAACTTTGTTTGGAAGGGCTCATGTTAAGGGCTAGAAAAGTGAATTTTGGAAGGTCTTACCACATCACACACACACACACACACACACACACACACACACACACACACACTCAAAATGACAGTTAAGGGTGAGGGCTTTTGGAATTCCCATTGCCTATTCCATTTGTGGTTGTCATGGGGAACGTGATTTAAAGGGGTGGTTGTTACTGTTTGTTGAGCTTAAATTGGGGTTTGTGTCCATCCATTTGGGGAGTAAAGAAGGTTTCCAGGTATTTTCCCACTTTGATAGAGGTTTTTTTGAATGTGGAAAGTGTGTAGTTGTTAGGCAGTGATGTTGGGGTAATAGAGGGTCTTTGGTGTGTTAGATGCCCCCAGACATGCTTCCCCTGCTGTCCCAGTGTCATTCCAGAGGTGTTGGCATCATTTCCTGGGGTGTCATAGTGGACTTGGTGACCCTCCAGACACGGATTTGGGTTTCCCCCTTAACGAGTATCTGTTCCCCATAGACTATAATGGGGTTCGAAACCCGTTCGAACACACGAACAGTGAGTGGCTGTTCGAATCGAATTTCGAACCTCGAACATTTTAGTGTTCGCTCATCTCTAATTGTAACCATTGTCACACTGAGAATGGTTCATTCCATTCCAACTATTTTTCCTTGGTGCAGGATATTTTTGTCAATGTGTGTCTACTAAGTGGCTAATACCTTGTAATATACTAGTCACATCATGGGCCCTCCATGCTTTAGAAATTGAAATTTACCCCAGCTCCAAATTTGTGTAGATTTGAGCTATAATTGACACCAATTTCTTGGTAAATCTAATGAGTCCTTTGGGCTACGAGAGGTAATGCCCCCTCAATCATTTATGCCTCCATGTGCCGGGCCCCAAAAGTCACCATTTTTGGAGCACAACAGACTACTCTATGTCAAATTCCAGCGTAAAATCATTGATAATTCCCCCAATTATGTTGCACCCGATAGAACGCAAAGGTCCCAACTGGGATAAAAGAGTGCGCTGGGATATCAGACAACATATTGAGGATGCCGGAGAGAGCAGGATAATCGTACAGCAATATAGACATTACTAAGGCGGGCGAAAATAAAGAAATAAGACTAAGCATCATCCATTGCTGTCCTTTCTTCTCTCGGAAAATTGAAAGTTTTGTATATGCCCCTGGAGGTAGCCATGGCAACTAGAACGAAAACTTCCATAGCGTGCATTGCCTGCTGCATTCAGCAGACTGATAAAGGGATCACAGTAAAAAAAAAAATAATTATGTAACAAAGTGATTTTAATTTTCATTATCGTTAAAAAATGAAATAAATTATTTTCCCAATTCTATTAATTCATTCTTTCAATTAGGATATACAATGAACTCAAGGCCATCCTAAAGCAGAAGTGTCAAGTTACAACTTGCTACATATGTACGTATGGATACAGCATGAGTTATATAACTCAATCCCTGATATTCTAATGTGCAATATATTATTGTGTAAAAATCATTAATTTAAAAAAAAAAAAAAAAAAATTAACAATTAAAAAAATAACATTGAAAAATCAGATGTTAAAAGTTAAAAAAAAAATTATAATAATCACTAGAGATGAGCGAACACTAAAATGTCCGAGGTTCGAAATCCGATTCGAACAGCCGCACACTGTTCGGCTGTTCGAACGAATTTCGAACCCCATTATAGTCTATGGGGGGGAAATGCTCGTTTTGATAAAATTATACTTACCAAGTCCACGAGTGACGGTCGGGCTGGATTCTCCTTGAAGTCTTCTCCTGGTGCAGCGCCCCGCGGCGTCTTACGGCTGGTATTCACTCTGCCTAGGCATCGGGGCCTAGGCAGAGCCGACTGCGCATGCGAGGGCAGAGTGAATTCCAGGGACGCTGCACGGAGAAGACTTCTAAAGGTAAGAGAAGAACCAGCGTTGATTGGCAATGTATAGCATTCTGCCAATCAATGCTGGTTCTGCATCGAACCTTAAACTTCGAACAGCTAGTAGTGTTCGATCGAGTACGAGTATTTCGAATACCGTAGTATTCGATTGAACACCTACTCGATCGAACACTACTCGCTCATCTCTAATAATCACATATTGACTAAGCTGAGTGTGCCAAACTTTTGAATTTTTTGGACCATAAGACGCACCTAGGTTTTAGAGGAGGAAAATAAGGGAAAAAATTTTGAAGCAAAAAAAAAATTTTGGACACAAGAATACCTAATGGGTACGTGTTTCACTGTAATTTTCTATATGTATTCTAGGGAAAGGGGCTGATTTAGACCTTTTTTAAAAAAACTATTTTATTAGCCCCCACTAGGGGGCTTGAACCTGCAATTATTTGATTGCAAGTCCCATACTGTGTGCAGGGGCCACTATGAGGTATACTAGTGCCTGCAGTAATGCAGGGGGAGGGGGGGGTTGGTCAGTAAGGGTCTTCGGGGGGGGTGGCGGTCTTTGGTGGGGTCAGTCGGTAGAGGGAGGAGCCATGTTTCAAGTCCACCCCAGGACCCCGCCATTCCTAGTTGCACCACTGGGTTTACTGAGCTTACAATTGGATTGGATGTATGACAGCATAGGCCGGTCTCCCAGAAGGAGCCGTTCTCTGAGAGGTAGGTGATGCAGGAAGGAGAGATGTATCATCATTCTGTTCATACAGCAGACTACGCATTCCAAATAAAATTAGCATCTTGTTAAAGTCATCATCGCAGTTGTGATTCCAATGGCGGTGCTTAGAATGATTGATGTAGCCGATGTTGACTGAGCAGATGCAATTAACATCTTAAAAATAAAATCACATCCTAAAATCAAGCACACGGGGAAAACATCAGATCAGTCTCTGCCAGCTATGGATACGCTTGAAGAAAATGCAAGGAATGACTATTCTCAGTCTAGAAATCTACTAGGATATTATATCGTAACATCACAAATTACCGCTATAAGTATGCCTAAGAGCCGAGGTGCAAGACCGCTTTAGCAAACGGTGCAATCAGGTCCTATGACGGTGCAGGTCCCCAATCAACCATCAAGGATCTAGTGCAACAGTAGCAGCCTTTGGGTGTGTCCTGCCTTTCCGGTAAGCACCATGTCCTAATTTTGACTCTATCTGTATCCTCTGTCTGCATCCCTACTAGCTCCCTACTACACCATTCAACCTATATTCCCTTCTGCCAGTGGTTTGACCATATTGGAGCAATGCAATAATGCCATCACGCTTCCCAACCCAAGCCAGAGACTTTCCAAAAAGGTAGCACCCCGTAGAAACAGGGATATAGTTCTTTAAACAATATCATCATGGCATCTGTGTGCGATACCCTTTAGGGTGCATTATACTGTGTGGAGGACATTTATGGAGCATTATACCGCATGGGGCTTACTTTAGGGGATATTATACTATGCAAACCAAGCTCGCAGGTCACACTGTAATCTTTGCTTCTCTGTAGTAAGACCTTGTAGCCGTTCACTTGTGTTACACAACGACCTTACAGTGGTTTTACAGGGCAACCAGACAGCATTGGAGTAATATTCCTGCAGAGATACTTAGCAGGGTTCGTTTTATATGGGGTTGCCCTCAGTCCCATACTGAGCCCACTACTCCAGGGTCCACTATTGCGTGCTCGTATACCTTTCAGGAAATTTGCAATGGTCACTCTGCATTGATGGGTAACCGGATCAGGTGATCGTACTGTCATACCGGACTGAACTCCCAAAGGGCATTGGAGAACCCATAGTATAAGGGATTTTTCTTGCCAAAGAGTGAGTGTAAAGCATTATGTATGTATAGGCGATACCTTAGGAAACCTTAAAAGGACATCGGAGCCCAAGTTGAGTTTTTACACAAGGGCCTTGAGTCATGAAGGGGTTGACCCATGAACTGAAGACTCCAGGACCTTTCTTTCTCTTCCCGAGGCTGAATGGCAGGTGACATTCGGTTCTCCCATTTACATTAATGGGAGGACTGGAGATAGCCCAAGTAAATTGGCGACCATCACCAATCCCGCTCACATTCTGGTCTTCAGTTTGTGGGACAACCCATTTAGATGAAGTTCCTGCTCACAGAGACTCTTTCCGAAACCTTTCCACCAGGCCCACCAATGCGTTAACATAGCCCTGTCTATAGAGGTCGCTGTATAGTACACCTACGGAGGACACTGGACGACCACTGGATGTTACACAGATTCCAGGAGAGGTGAGGCAAGGTGAGTATAACTGTGTACTCTACAACCCTGAACCTCCACTTATTATACTCTGGGGTCTGGAGACAGGTTCGATGCAGAACCAGCGTTGATTGGCAGAATGCTATACGTTCTGCCAATCAACGCTGGTTCTTCTCTTACCTTTAGAAGTCTTCTCCGTGCAGCGTCCCCGCGGTGTCTTCCGGCTGGAATTCACTCTGCCTAGGCATCAGGCCTAGGCAGAGCCGACTGCGCATGCGCGGGCATGCCTTCGCATGCGCAGTCGGCTCTGCTCAGGCGTCGGGCCGGGCAGAGCCGACTGCGCATGACCACGCATGACCGCGCATGCGCAGTTGGCTCTGCCTAGGCCCCGATGCCTAGGCAGAGTGAATTCCAGCCGGAAGACGCCACGGGGACGCTGCGCCAGGAGAAGACTTCAAGGAGTATCCAGCCCGACCGTCACTCGTGGACTTGGTAAGTATAATTTTATCGAATTTTGCATACCCCTGAAATGAGCATTTCCCCCATAGACTATAATGGGGTTCGAAATCTGTTCAAACAGACGAACAGTGTGCAGCTGTTCGAATTGGATTTCGAACCTTGAACATTTTAGTGTTTGCTCCTCTCTACTATCTATCAAATCTGCTTTTCCCCATCTAAAACGTATCCCAAAGAATAAAAAGTAGCTTAACCAAACCGAAACATAATTCATCCACCGTGCTGCGTTTTTGGATTATTCCGTTCAATAATTAAACAACTTATTTTCTTTCATTTTTGCTCTGGTAAAAAGCCAAAAGATTAATGTTCCACCTGAGCACAATCCCCAGAAGGCCGCAGAGGGCGTAAGACTGACCCAGCTGTACATAGATCTACCATGCCTTGATCTGCCATTGATCTTTTTAATTGGACTTGTGCACCTACAGGTGGTTTGTTCCAAAATAGATATGCCGTAAACTAAATGTAAAAATCACCTGAGCATTATTGTAATGCCAGATATTAGGAACAGTAGGCAAACTCGACGGAGAACGCTAATTAATATTTGCCTGGCAGTCTCATTTCATGCAATTTGTAAAGGTCCATCTAGGTTTGGGCTACCGACTGTGGAATTAAAACGTTCCATTCCAAAATCTTCATTATTAAGATGATAAAAGTATTAGTACAGTAAATGTACATTGTCGAATAGCGGCACCTGCTCTAATTATACGCCCCAGCATGGAGGACCCAGCGGTGCTTTAGCCTTTCGCTCAATTATGATGTCCGTCTTTTATGAGAAACCCTCTTACACGTGGTGTAACAAGAAGCCCGCTCCGAAAATCTCATATTCATCTGGGCTTTGATCATCTTTACTCCATCAAGGAAAAGAACTGCCAAGACGCTAGATGACCTTGTACAAGGTGATATGCTGCGTTTCTAGAAAGTGTTACTTTAGTTTATTATCCATTGTACCATAATAGCTGTTTAAAAGGGTTGGCCAGGATTTGGACCGACCCCTGTGAAAGCCAGGGGTGGTATGTAATTCTCTCCTATCCCTGTTCTTTGTTGTCCACCACTAGTGTCCCTTCAAGCTCGTGTCATGCTCTCCTCACCGAAAGCCAACAAGAGGAACCAGTGGCGTCAATGATATAAATCACTGATTCCTTACCAGCCACCACTGAGGACACTTCTTGGCCTCACCTGTCCTTGTGCTCCATTGTTCACCACTAGTGTCCCTTCATGCTTGTGTCGTGCTGTCCTCACCAGAAGCCAACAAGAGGGACCAGTGGTGTCAATCATATAGGTCACCGATTCCTTACCAGCCACCACTGAAGTCACTTCTTGGCCGCACATGTCCCTGTGCTCCATTGTTCACCACTAGTGTCCCTTCAAGCTCGTGTCATGCTCTCCTCACCTAAAGCCAACAAGAGGAACCAGTGGCCTCAATTATATAAATCACTGATTCCTTACCAGCCACCACTAGGGCCACTTCTTGGCCTCACCTGTCCCTGTGCTCCATTGTTCACCACTAGTGTCCCTTCATGCTTGTGTCGTGCTGTCCTCACCAGAAGCCAACAAGAAGGACCAGTGGTGTCAATCATATAGGTCACCAATTCCTTACCAGCCACCACTGAAGTCACTTCTTGGCCTCACCTGTCCCTGTGCTCCGTTGTTCACCACTAGTGTCCCTTCATACTTGTGTTGTGCTGTCCTCACCAAAAGCCAACAAGAGGGACTAGTGGGTTCAATTATATAGGTAACCAATTCCTTACCAGCCACCACTGAAGTCACTTCTTGGTCTCACCTGTCCCTATGCTCCATTGTCCACCACTGGTGTTCCTTCAAACTCATGCCACGCTCTCCTCACCGGAAGCCAACAAGAAGGACCAGTGGCGTCAATCATATAGGTCACCAATTCATTACAAGCCACCACTGAGGCCACTTTTTTGGTCTCAGAGGTCACATGGGACACAGGACTTTCAGCAAATACGGTATGATAGGTATGATTATTTTTTTATGTTACACCTCCCTGGGCCTCTTCTATTCACCTGTCTCCAGCTCTCTATTGTCCTTCATTGGTGTCCGTTCCGTCTGGTGTTGTGCCATTGTCAATGGAAGTCTTGCATCCTACTTGACCTCTGACATCAATCAGTGGCCACAGCAGATAAGGAACAAGGTGAGGAACCTGCGACATATGTGATTGGTGCCCTCTTCCTTCTAGTTCACTTCAAGCGATGAGAGCATGATGCAAGACGGAATGGACACCAATGGCGGACCACAGAGCATCAGGGACTGGTGAGTATGGTTTTTATATGTTATACCTCGCCTGGCCTCCACAGGGATTTGTTCCATTCCTGGACAACTCCTTTAAATAGAAGGGTTGTCCCAGCTAGAGGACTTCTTCATGATAAACAATAAGCTAAGGCTATACAAACTACTGCTATTCAGTTGATATCGGGGTAAGGAGAAGATAGTCAATGCTGGAGAAATTTGGATAACATGGTGAGCACATAGAACAATGTTCTTCAATCAATGGCTGGAGAATCCCATATGGCTCTTGGGCCTATTACATGTGGGACCTCTGCTTTAAATACTACTAGTAGTAGTGGCACGTGAGAATAATTACTGAAACTTGGACCTATAGTCAAAAACTATTTCAATAAGATGAAATAGGATTCCAGGCTTAAAGTATTTGGTGACCCTTATCAATCAGGTATCAATCCTAAAGATAGGTAATCAATACCAGATTAATAGGGGTCCAAAACCTGACACCCCCCACTAATCAGTTGTCCTAAGCAGAATGGGTTAGGAATAGGGTTGAGCGATCGTGTTCAGAAAAGATCGGATTCCGATTGGCGATCGAGAAAATTTCACAATTGCGATCGGAATTCTGAACACAATCTTTTTAGGTGGGATCAAGATCGGTGATTATTTCCCACAATGCTTTGCTACTCGCCAAGCATTGTGGGAAAAGCTAGCAATGTTAGCCTTCACACTGAGTATATGTTCCGCTCAGAATGAGCAGAGTGTATAGTCAGTGTGAAGGCTCCACTGTGGTTCCATAGGAATGAATGGAAGCAGCCGGCACACAGCCTTAACCCCCTGCGCGCCGGCTGCATCCATTCATTCTAATGGGAGACTAGCTATCATCTCTAGTAGCTACTTACCTGCAGAGATGGCTGGTCCGGTGCCCGGTGTTCTCGTTCTTCTTCGCCTCACTGCCCCTGTGCTCCCAGGTTAGTGTTAAAGAGCTAGGAAGAAGGCGGGGCTTGTGGCTTAGGAGAGTGTGGGTGGGTACTGGGAGGGGAGACGTGACGTCTCCCCTCCCAGTACCCGCCCACACTCTCCTAACCTGGGAGGTGGGGGCAGTGAGGCGAAGAAGAACGAGAACACCAGGCACCGGACCAGTCATCTCTGCAGGTAAGTGGACACCAGGGGGGACTAAGTAGCCAGAGGATTAAAAAAAAATCCTCTGGCTACTTAGTGATTAAAAAAATCACTACACAGCGTGGATTCTAACAAAGCATTAAATTGTTAGATTCCATGCTGTATAGTGAATAGGATTGTTTTTAAAATCCGATCTCCGATTAGTAAAAAAATCCTATTGACTTGCATTGGGATTGGAATTGGGATCGAGATCGGGTTCGAATGAAAAATGATCAGAAAATGGATTTCAAAATCGATCCTAAAAAGTTAAGATCAGCTCAACCCTAGTTAGGAAGCAGACAGCACTGTTCTCTTTGTAGTGGTCAGACCCGGTATTGCATCTCTCTTTCATTCGAATGGTACCTAAGCTGCAGTGACTCAGTTCAGCCACTACACAGAGAACAGCACTATTTGCTTCCTGTTCCTTCTTCTGTGCATCAGATGATTAGAACAAATAATGCGGCTGGTAGGTCTCAGACCCCCATCGAACAGATGTTAGCGACCTATCTTTATCAATATTTTTAGCTTGGAATACCTTTAATACTAGAATTTATGCTAGAAGGGTTGTCATACGAAAGATGAGATTGGGATTTAGTGCATAGAGCCCGCCCACTTGACAATTGATTCCTCAAAAATAGGGGGATCTAGAGAAAAAAATTCCAACTCTGTCGGAATCAGAAGAGTGGCAACCATTAAAGGGTGCAAAGAGGTGAAAGGTCCTCTTTAAAGTGTCTCGTCTCCAAAATTCGGAGCAATTGAGAGCAATGAAATTAGAATAAGCAAGAACCAATCCGGTATTGTAATAAGCCGACATGGTGGATATTAGAGGTGGTTTTCTTCCTCTGATGTTGCCGAATTTAAATCACAGGGAAAAAAGAAAGGCAAGAATAAAAAACGTAGATCATGTAATGTGGGGGAAAAGATTTAAGGGTATAACTGTAAAAAGTAAAATGTATTGTTTTCCTAAAATACACCCTGTAAATATATACTACAGCACAATGCACGCTTAAATCACAGCGTTGGATCTGAAGTGAAAAGTAGCAATATTCTAGTCACTAAGGGACAATGAATCTGTATGTATAATAAATTTCTCTCCGCTGTAGATGAGCATGCAAATGATAAGATCTTAGAGCCATTATTATTTCTCGTATATAATGTTGCAAGAAGAGAGAGAGAGAACAAGCAGATGGTAAATGGGAAAAAATACAGGCAAGATCTGTGCAAGATATACAGCCATTAACCCTATATCTGCCATGGAGTCTTATGTAAAGAAGCACAGACACAATAATAGTCACTGATACCCCTGTGTATACTTAGCACTGAGGCCGATGAGACTTGCTGATGGCTAATGAATAGTCGTATGGCACTGTTATTATGTATCGATATAGCAGAGATGAGAATGTAGTGCTCACCTGGAAGCGAGCGAGATGAGTACGATAACATTATGGTACAGATTTAGCAAACAAGATCTTGACCTGTGCTGTGTGATATGGTAATAGGATGTTGTGCAAGTTAAAGGCTGAATATATTGATGGCCTATCCTAAAGATAGGTCATGAATATCACTCCAACCCCCATTCCAAGCAGTTGATACACAGGAAGCATACAGCTCCGTTCTCTGTGTAGTGGCTGAACCGAGTCACTGCAGTTTAGCTCTCATAAAAGCTGATCTGCAGTACCTGATCTGACCACTACATAAAGAACAGTGCTGTCTGCTTCCTGCTCCAATAGCTAATTGGTAAGACAAAAAGAACAGAACACGGCACCGAGCCGTTCCTAGAGTAATATCCTCGGGTTATAGAGGAATATAAATAAAGGAAAACAGGTGACTGCTCACCTGGTTCAGTTGTGTGTGACACAACAACCAATAGACGTCTCAACCAAAACACCAAAATGGCACAGGAGGGCCGCTGCTAGTCATCGTCTCAAGGACGTCTGGACAAGTAGGGAAAAGTTGGACCAGCCACACGGGGGACAGGCATAGAAGACCAGGGTGTGTGATGTGTATGTAGCAGGGCCGTCTGCGTGTGACGTGTATGTAGCGGAGCCTCCTGTTTGTGACTTGTACGTAGCCGAGCTGCCTGTGTGTGACTTGTACGTAGCCGAGTTGTCTGCGTGTGACGTTTAGGAAATAATTATGAAGGAAATAAATTATATTGCACCTGAGAAAGGGCTTTAAATGCCGAAACGTGTCGTGCTGATTAAAGTTTCTATATCTAATTCCTTGGGTAAGCGCTGGTCTTCTATGCCTGTCCCCTGTGTGGCTGGTCCATCTTTTCCCTACAATAGCTAATTGGTGGCATGGTAGGTGCAAGACCCAACCAATTTATTAATGATGACCTATTGATATCAATATTTTTAGCCCAGAAAACCCCTCTAATAGCCCAGTAAGACAAACATTTGTTTGGTGGTTACTATATCTGTAAGTCAAACATATTTGGCTTATATACATATGTACAGTAGCTCTATCAAGCTGAGAGTCACTCAGATACGTTTGTTCTTCCAGTGTATGACAATTCAATCAGCACTGAACAAATCTGCAATACCCCGCACAGCCACTACCAAGTCGATGGCGTGCAGGAGCTCAAACAATGAAGAGATTGCAGTGCTTGTCCAAGAGTTAGACTCCCACTGACATAATATTGATGGTCTTTCCTAATAATACCCCTTTAAAGGGATAGGCTACAAAACATATGTATCCTCTATCCATAGGGGAAGTGCAGTATGGCTTGTATGCCACAGTGTGCCATGCCGGCCATTCACTAGCCAATAAGGATAAACTACTATTTCAGAACAACCCAACGACAAGGGTCAGGTTGAGAACATCGGACTATTTTTCCGTGGAGCAGAACAAATGCCCCCTATGGCTTGAATGAGAGAGACAAAACCGTTAAAGCACATCTTGCTGAGCTGCAGTACCAGGCGCCGCCTATGAACCAAAGTGGCGCTGTTTTTGAAATAAAGCCGCCATGTTTTTGGGGGTTTTTTTCTTATTAATATTTCGTACAACCTCTTTATGCAAGCAAACACTAATGCAAAAACACTCCAACCTTAAACTAATGCCACGGCAAATATGACGGATAATGGAATCAAAATGCGAACGAGCCAGACATAAAACTATTTCCATAATATTAAATTTAAACTAAATACAACAGTAATAACCACTCAATGCTTAAACGTAATGTAATCATCGGAAAAGACTGCGAAAATGAAGCACAAACAGAAGCCACTCATCTGAAAGGTTATTCCAAAGAGGCGAATAAGGGAATCAGTCTAGTTTGAGACTAAATCCAGCTGAAAGCGGAATAGTATGAATATTTTATAAATTGTATTACCGCAATGTAAGTAAGTCGGGGTGACAACAGGATCAACATTAATGACTCTAATACATGTAACAAAGATTTGTGCATTTTAAGTAGACCCGTTCTAATATAGTTGCCAGGGAGCTGGATACATTTGCCTATAAATTGAGACTAATGCTCATTGTGTGTCCCACTTCTGTCGCCTGATATAGTTTCAATGTCTGAGATGGGAAATGATTATTCGAGCTACACATTACTTCATGGCGGCTCAGACTGCCGAGTACGAGGAATTCATAGTTAATGGAGCTCTTCATTTGTTTTAGTCATTGGACACAGTTTTGTGAGCAGTTGGGTATTTTTTAGACCATGAAGCCAACGGAGCTCGGTTACGGAAAGCGGAATAGACAAGGGGCGAACAATGTTACCAGGCAGCTTGATGGAACATATGTATTAAAAAATTCCATTTATTGTTATACAGGTTTTAGGGTCTCGGGGAGGCTTCACATGGAGTTTAGGCTCGCTCATTGTGAATGGAAACTCGTTCAGAGTGAGCGGCGTAAACAAACAGATCCCATTGACTTCAATGGGTGCCGGCATACGCTCGCTATCCATTGAAATCAATGGGAGGCTTTTACCTATTGCTTTCAATGTGATATACGTGTATGCCGGCACCCATGTTCCTTTCAATAAAGTTCATCTACACAGTCCAGTCACATTAATGTAACCACCTGTCAAAATCCAGAATAACCCCCTTTGGCAGAGCGGACCGCTGCGAGACGTGTAGGAAGAGAAGGGGATGTTGTGATGATGTCACTGGGATGTTGAGCCATGCCGACTCCAGTGCCATGTCCAACTGCGCTAGGTTACATGGTTAGGCATCCATGGTGCGAACAACGATTGAGGTGGTCCCACAGATTCTCGATTGGGTTCAGGTCCGGAGAATTTGCTGGCCTAGGGAGTACGGTAAACTCATCCTGGTGCTCCTCGAACCACGCACGTACACTGCGAGCTTTATGACACGTTGCATTGTCCTGCTGGTAGATGCCATCATCCTGAGGAAAAACATTTCGCATGTAGGGGTGAACATGGTCCACAAGGATAGATGCATGCTGGTGTTAGTCCATCATGTCTTCCACAATGGTGAGTGCACCCAGATGGCTGATGACACGTGCCTTCTGCGATTGGTTATTTAACGTAGGCGCTGGTCACATTAATATGACTGGACTGTGAATAACGCACTAAGTCCAGGAACCTTGGGGTAAGGCTTGGATTTTGAAACTATTAGTCAAGGTTTTCTAAAAAAGTGAAAACGTTTCCTTTAGGTCATGGCGGATTTCCATCCATGCAGACTTTCACCCTCTGAAATACAGACAACAATCTTACGTGTTTGGCCATATTTGTCGTATGCAGCCAATTGATTACAACAAGGACTTGTAATACACTACTTTTTCCACTAGAGGCGCTATAGGCAAATCAAACACTTTTAGTTCCATTCCAAATTTCTCCCCTCCACCCTAATAAAACCTAAAATGACTTTACTGACCAGTCAGTGTTTTTATTTTGCATGGCTAAAGTTTAGTTTACTAAGGTGTAGTAAGTCGGTCGCTTCGTTGCCTCGAGATTGGCGGAATATTGAGAATTGTTCATTTTAGTTGAGAGTTTATCAAAAAAAGTTCTTGAATGACATTGCTGGAAGGAAAGTGCAGTTATTTAATCATAAAGAAGATAGACACATAGACCAAAATAATATTTGCAAGCAAAACGAAATCATGAATATACATGAGCGTAGATCTTCTGTACACAGTGTGCAGTCATCTGGCTGCAGCTGATCACAAAGTTCCACATTTACGAAGGGGTTGAACCGTAAGAAGAATGTGTGTAAGTGATAGATGTGCGAGTCTGGCTGGAAATCAAACCATATTCAGCTGACTAATAGCGGCGTATGTAATAATCGCAATTAAAACGTAAGCTAATGTATTGGAGGGAATGTGTCATTAATATTTATGGCAGGTTTTTAAGGTAAATGTATGTATTTAAATAAGATTTTTATAAAAAAAATTTTAACATTAAACATACAAATTGGAAATATAGCAGTTTTCAAACTGGAACAGACACAGTAGGCAATTTCAATCTTTTTCTATAGCTCTTAAGCTACAGCTTTGCTGTATAGACTGGGACAGAATGAGCAAGTAATCACGTGCATGGCGGCTTTGCTGTGCTGCAGGGAGACTTGTTACGGCAGGACATGAGCAAACCAAATATGCAAAAAATCTCAGGTTTGTCCAAACCCAAGATTTTTGGAGCTCACCACCCATCAAAAGGGTATAACAAGTGTAATAACTGGAGGAGTAGGAGGGAGATCGGGAAACATAATCAACACTGATATTCATTTCCCCCCACGTCATCTTGTGCATGTTACCTAGCGTCGTATAAGACTCTTCTATGATGTCATGGGTAGAGATGAGCGAACACTAAAATGTTCGAGGTTCGAAATCCGATTCGAGTAGCCCCTCAATGTTCGACTACTCGAATCAAATATCGAACCCTATTATAGTCTATGGGGGGAAAATGCTCGTTTCAGGGGTAGGCAACATTCGATCAAATTATACTTACCAAGTCCACGAGTGAGGGTCGGGCTGGATCCTCCAAGAAGTCTTCTCCGTGCAGCGTCACCGTGGCGTCTTCCGGCTCTGAATTCACTCTGCCAGGCATCGGGCCTGGGCAGAGCCGACTGTGTATGCCCGCACTACAAGCACTACAAGCACTACAAGCAGACATGCGCAGTCGACTCTGCCCAGGCCCGATGCCTGGCAGAGTGAATGAGGAACCGGAAGACGCCGCGGGGAAGCTGCACGGAGAAGACTTCTAAAGGTAGGAGAAGAACCAGCATTGATTGGACGACTGTATAGCATTCGGCCAATCAATGCTGGTTCTGCATCAAACTTTTACATTCGAATAGCGAGTGGTACTCGATCGAGTACGAGTATTTCGAATACCGTAGTATTCGATCGAATACCTACTCGATCAAATACTACTCGCTCATCTCTAGTCATGGGCCCTGGTGGACTTTTGAGGTCTATGTTTGGGCATGTGGGGAATGCCAATGTCATGACAGTGGTCCGCTGGGTGGTGTTACGTTCTGGAAGATGCCTGAGAGGAGCTAAGGCCTGGTTCACATCTGCGTTCGGTATTCCATTCGGGGAATACTGAATGGAATACCGAACGCAATGACAAGCATTGAGCTTATGAAAGCACTCGGACTCCATAGACTATAATGGGGTCCATGTGTTTTCTATGTGATCTCCACACAAATCATGCGGAGAGAAAATTACTTCATGAACTACTTTCCTCTCCGCATGACTCGTGCGGACAGCACGTGAAAAACACAAGGACCCCATTATAGTCTATGGGGTCCATGTGCTATCAGTGCTCACCACTTGTCAATGCATTTGGTATTCCGTTCAGGGGATCCCGAAGCGGACTACCGAACGCAGATGTGAACCAGGCCCGAGGTTTTGGAAAACGCTGTGAGGGAGCCCAGGAGGGGTAAGGGGTGAGTTCGATAGTTTATGCTCCTCCCCTGGGCAAATCAGTGACAAATTCTACTCTGTGAATGGGGCCTAAGAGATAGCAAAATAATAGGCATACTCTAACAAGGTGAACATGGTTCTTGATGGAAGACTGAAAAAATAGAAGGCTATCAACATCTCAAAGGTATTTCAAGGATTTGACCGTTTGGTTTCTGGACATTTTGCTCCATTGCAACATAAACCCTAAACCTTATACTAAACCTCATCCAAATATAGCAGCGACTTCTGATTTTATATCCAGCCAGGATTATACGAACATAAAAAGAGAGTCAGATTTTGTTTCCCAAGACAAAGGAAGTATATGTCTCAAGATGGCCGCCCCCGGGGACAATCTCGAGAATAAAAAATCTATGTATAACATAAAAAAAAATAATAATAACCCCATTACTTCTCTTCTACGAGCTTACATCTAATTAATGGAACCGAAATTAAATACACGAGACATTCCCTTTAAGCATAGACTGGAATATACGTTTCTTTTACGGCGGTTCCTGGATCTCTTTAATTTTTATGAAGCAGCTGGCTATCGTATAATTGTAAAAAAAATCCCAAATATTAGTTTCTGTATATCTGTTTTATAGCAAGAAATATTAAAAATTCACGCTGCCGTCGTAGGAAGTATGTTAATGGAATATCGGTGGCATGGATTCTACGCAACATATTTTACCAGATGGCTATGTAAATAGATGAGCAATACGTAAAAAAAAATTTCACTTAAAAGTCAGGCGTGTTACACATTAAAAAAGACACTTTGTGTGGCGTAATGTTAAGCGCCTGCCATAAATATATATTATACACATAATAAAGCTGCTTAATAGCCGCAGATAGTCATTCCACCTCTCTAAATAGCCTCAGCTTGATAAAAGCCGCACATTTCGCTAGAGAGGCACACAGCTCAATGACCCCGCTTGCATCTGTTTGTATTTAATTGGATTGAAAGGAAAGATTGCAATTGCCGTTACAAAAATAAAAGATGAAGGCAATCTATGCCAGGGATCGAATTGGAGCAGGCAATCCCAGGAAGCTAAGGAAAGGAGCTTTTTAAAATGCAAGGAAAGTTTCGCCCATTGAGCCTTGTATACGGGATTTCAGTCTGATGGAGCAAATGAAGCCCCGTGTTTGACAATACTTAGCCGGAGCACGTTATAACGTGGTGTTAAGGGCAGGCTTTTTTGGATTAAACAGATAATAAGGGATGGCGTTCTTTTTTAACCGCGATGATGAACAATTTGGCAAATGGAAAGAGCTTCCGGCACACTAAGCAACAGTCCAATAAACTGGTCTATTAATATGTTCTACCTGTCCTCTTGGCTGGATATGTTCAGATATTAGATCCATGAGATGACCAGCTATTCAAAACAACATGGTTTCTCTTTGAGGAAATCCGTATTTTATATGTGTATAGATGACTGTGCTGTTATCTTAAAGAGGACCTTTCACCTCCTGGGGTACATGTATGGTAATACACCACTAGAAAACTGACAGTGCACTGAATTCAACGGCTTTCATGTTCTGTGCCCTGGTGAAGAGCTATCAGTGCCGGCACCGTAGCTCTTCACTGTCAGAACAGTAAATAGATTAGAACAGAATATTCCAAATTTTGGTAATTATGTGTATTTTGTTTATAGAGAATTTCTCCCTTCTGTTTGTTTTGTTTCCACTTATCAGCCCTCACCTGGCTGCTAAACTGCTCAGTTCACTGCTCTGCTTAGTCTGTCTCCAATGAAGATGAGCTAAAGCTCACTGGTGACAGATTAGATGACATAAATGTCTAAAGAGAGAGGAAGACAAGGAGTGGCCCAATTAAATAGAGAAAAAGCGTGGGCATGTACTGCTTAAAGAGGACCTTTCACCTCCTGGGGCACATGCGGTTTTATATACCACTAGAAAGCTGACAATGAGCTGAGTTCAGTGCACTATTGGTTTTCATGTTCTGTGCCCCCGGTAAAGAGCTATTGGTGCTGGTACCGTAGCTCTTCACTGTCAGAGGTGCGTTTCTGACAGTAAGTCAGGAACGCCCTTCTTCACAGTAGTGTATATAACGCTGTACTGTGAGAGGTGGTGTTGCTTACCGCCCAACGATTACACTAGGAAGAGACTATGGATGAGTACTATCAGGAGGGGGGGTGTTCCTGACCACTCTCACAGTACATTGCTATAGATGCTACTGTGAAGAAGAGCGTTCCTGACTGACTGTCAGAAACGCCCTTCTGACAGTGAAGAGCTACGGTACCGACAACAATAGCTCTTCACCGGGGGCACAGACCAATAGTGCACTGAACTCAGCACACTGTCCCCTCCCTTTAGACATCTATGTCATCTAATCTGTCACCAGTGAGCTCTAGCTCATCTTCATTGGAGACAGACTGAGGAGAGCAGTGAACTGAGCAGTTTAGCAGGCAGGTGAGGGCTGATATGAGGAAACAAAAGAAACAGAAGTGAGAAATTCTCTATAAACAAAATAAACATAATTACCAAAATTTGGAATATTCTGTTCTAATCTATTTACTAATATATAGAGTATTACTTTTGGGTGAAAATTCTATTTAAAGGGGATCTTAGTAAATATTGATGTCATACGTGCAGTCCTCCCAATGTTGGTCCACTTTACCCATTTACCAGATATATAAGGAACACTGAGAAGATTATCTGGCAAATTTGCATTACATGATACATAGTAGATGAGGTTGGATAAAGACATCAGTCCCTCAAGTCCAACCTATAACCCTATAATCCCTATAGTGTTGATCCAGGGGAAGGCAAAAAAACCCCATGAGGCTCATGCCAATTGCCCATTTCAGAGGGAAAAATTACTTCCTGAGGAAGGGTCTTATCATATGTCTTTTGAATGATATAATACTATATTTTACTACAAAGACTGATAATAACAGGAATAACTGAACAGGACCCATGGCAACATGTTGACCGACAAGCTGGTTTCAGTGAAAAAGGTGGTTGTATGAACTGCAACACCAGACATAATCCGAGACACAGGAGTTGTGCTGTTGCTGAAAAAATATGACATTTTCCAAACAGTGTATACAACCACTGAAAACGAGCACTCCAGCATTTGGCTGCTCATTCTAAGAAAATTTCCCAGCTGTTATGTAGAACCATCATCTTCAATATGATGTATCACTGTCAAGATTTAACCAGCCCACCATAGAATCAAAGGATCCTCCAGTTGACCTAGGCAATGGCTCAATAATGGACCCAAAGGATCCGGCATAAGACAATCCCATTTGAAGTTGACCTTGGAGCCAAATAGTTGCCAATTGGGTCTATTTCTAATGGGTTGACAACAAATAACGATTTAGGTCTTAATAAATATAATTGTATTAAAAGTGGACATAACCTCTATTCAGTTATGTCATTCTTTATCTTTTCTCTTCGGTCACCATCTCCTGAAATGTATCTTGTGAGATGACCAGCTTTTAAAAATAACATGATTTCAGGATTGTCTGTCCGAAGAGATGTTTATGTGGTTGTATAGTGAATTTCAGCCTGTTAAGAGCTTCACTTGCGTGTTGTGATATTGTATCGAATTGGTTTCACAGGAAATTGGAGTCCTTAATAGAGATGAGCGAGTAGTACTCGATCAAGTAGGTATTCGATCGAATACTACGGTATTTGAAATACTCGTACTCGATCGAGTACCACTCGCTATTCGAATGGAAAAGTTCGATGCAGAACCAGCATTGATTGGCCGAATGCTATACAGTCGGCCAATCAACGCTGGTTCTTCTCCTACCTTTAGAAGTCTTCTCCATGCAGCTTCCCCGCGGCTTCTTCTGGCTCCTCATTCACTCCGCCAGGCATCGGGCCTGGGCAGAGCCGACTGCGCATGTCCGCTTGTAATGCGGACATGCGCAATCGGCTCTGCCCAGGCCCGATGCCTGGCAGAGTGAATTCAGAGCCGGAAGGTGCCGCGGGGATGCTGCATGGAGAAGACTTCTCGGAGGATCCAGCCCGACCCTCACTCGTGGACTTGGTAAGTATAATTGATCGAATGTTGCCTACCCCTGAAACGAGCATTTTCCCCCCATAGACTATAATAGGGTTCGATATTCGATTCGAGTAGTCGAATATTGAGGGGCTACTCAAAACGAATATCGAACTTCGGACATTTTACTGTTCGCTCATCTCTAGTCCTTAACCAAACTGAAGCTAAGGTAAGGGTAGATACATCAGTTTATGGAGTGAGGATCCTCAGGATTGTGCACTTTGGTGGACTCTCGTTCCAACATTGGTCAATTTTTCTAGTTTTTATTTTTCGATTCCCTTCTGATTCCACGTTACCATCCCATCATTGAATCTCTCCATCCCACCCTCTCGTTTTCTCCCGTTCCCCCATCACATCCACGCAGTCAGGAATCACTAATATCATTTTCCTCTGCATCTGTTGTGCACTCACCCCTGTCTTTTACACTTCTTCTCTACAGCGACTGCAATTTTCCAATATGAATATCTGGAGCCAAAAGGGCAGACGGATAATACTGATCCGTAAATACTTCAAGGGTAGTGGTAGCAAAGAGCAGATTGGAAGCATTTTGCGAAGCTAACAGAACAAATTGTTGGAGTTTAAAGACAGAAGGGAGTATACTCAGGGGGAATGTGAGAAAATAATTCTTAATAGAGGCTTGGAACAGCTTAATTAATGTTAATAATTAGATCCATAAATTAAATATTATTTTGTCAGCATTAAATCAAATTTGGCACTTAGCCCAAATCACTGCTTACAAATGGAACTACATAGGGATGCTATTCTATTAACTGCTGCAATTAGAATGAATGGCACCGACTCGCCAGCAACTTGCCTATGATTTAATCCAGACTGGTATGATCGTTGCATGCTAAGAGGGTAGAGGAGACTGCCAGAGCCAGGAATTTCCAATCTATGCGAGGTACAGTCCTAGCCAACTCGAAACTCTGTCACTTGCGCAGCAATCCCGTGGAGAATAGCAATGGAATAAGCAGGTGATAATCAGATACCATGAAGTCATTAACTGGAGAGCAATGAGAATTTTCGGGACTCTTGGTAAGGTTTAATTCAAAGCCCTTCTCGGTGTCCAGAATCTTAATTATGGGAATGGGGAACATATTTGTCAGGTTTTAACCTGCATTGTTTAATGGGAGCATCTGCTTTCTACGACTGCTATCCTCTTCTGGAGGCAAAGCAAGGAGAGAACCACGTTAGGAGGCTTTATTGTTATAATATCTGCTTTGGTAGCTCATCGCAAGCAAGACTAATGTAGAGGTAGACAATGTAGAGTGCTGTGAAAATGGTCACGGTGCTTTCAGAAATACAAGGGTTAATAGTTTATTTTAGCCAAATTAACTGTGCCTTCCATCAGTCCTTCTCAGTACACTTGTAGACAATTTGTGAAGGAACTCGGCAAGGAGGTTGAAAGAGATGGAACCACCACTTATCAGACACCCGGCCCTTTGCTGTTTCAAGTGACCACATCACTCGGACAAGCACTGAGGCCTCTTCACTATTTCCAAGCACAGCATTGTATGTTGTACTGTATAGTGGCTGTGCTTGGCTTTGCAGTTTGGTTCCTTTAACTTAAGTAGGAGTGGGCTACAAACAGGCCACATGACTCATGAATGTGATGTTCTGCCATTGACTTCAATAGTCAATAGGAGTAGAGCTGTCATACAGGCACCCAGCCAATATACAGTGCACTGAGCTATCTGCTTCCAACTCTGTCCACTATATATAGTACATGGACTGGGTGCGTCCCCTAACAGCTGATTTGTGTAGGGTCCCCCACCAATCAGACATTTATGGCCCATCCTATGGATAGGCCATAAAAAAAGTCATGAAAGCATTTTTTTGAGTGGACCCTATTATAGTCTATGGGGCCCATAGTTTTCCGAGGGTAACTGTTTTTTAAATGGATTGGGTTTCCATTTTTCTAGTCCCCAAGTGAATCCGATTATAATCTATTGGGCCCGTGGGTAACAATTTTTAAGCGGATTCGGTTTCATTTTTCTGGTCCCCAGATGAACCCAATTATAGTCTATGGGGCCCGTGGATTTCCGAGGGTAACCGTTTTTAAGCAGATTAGTTTTCCATTTTTTTGGTCCCCAAGTGAACCTGATTACAGTCTATGGGGCCTGTGGGTAACCGTTTTTTTAAGAGGATTGGGTTTCCATTTTTCTGGTCCCCAAGTGAACCCGATTATAGTCTATGGGGCCCGTGGGTAACCGTTTTTAAGTGGATTGGGTTTCCATTTTTCTGGTCCCTAAGTGAACTTGATTATAGTCTATGGGGCCTGTGGGTAACCGTTTTTTTAAGAGGATTGGGTTTCCATTTTTCTGGTCCCCAAGTGAACCCGATTATAGTCTATGGGGCCCGTGGGTAACCGTTTTTAAGTGGATTGGGTTTCCATTTTTCTTGTTCCCAAGTGAACCCAATTATAGTCTATGGGGCCTGTGGATTTCCGAGGGTAACTGTTTTTAAGTGGATTGGGTTTCCATTTTTCTGGTCCCCAGGCGAACCCGATTATAGTCTATGGGGCCTGTGGATTTCCGAGGGTTACCATTTTTTAAGCTGATTGGGTTTCCATCTTTCTTGTCCCCAAGCAGACCCAAAGAACAGAAACTCCAATATTAATAATGTGAACCTAGCGTTAATCTAATAATAGTACAACACAAAGCTATACCGTCAATATTAACGTTCCTGGTGGTCACAAAGACATCCATGGTGGCCCCTTCATCAATGCCAAACGATGTACATTGCTCAAGAAGTAGGGTTAATAAATACTCGTAAAAGCAATAAAGCAAACATAGAGTCTTACCCGACGTCTACTTGAACCTTTGATGGGATAAATTAAAAAAAATTGTAATGGAAAACGACTTCAAGAACTAAAAGTCAAATGGAATTGTCGTTCATTTTCCATCTCGAATAACTGAGGGAACGCTAAAATATGACAGTCTAAATTAATCTGAAGGGAGAACACATTAAAAATGCATAATTTATACGATGGTGAATAATTGATAACGTGTTTTCTTGTTATTTTCTTAGGACGGAATTGTTCTAACTCCGCTCAACATTAAAATTTGCTCCAAGCAAGAAAACTCATAGAAAAGGGAAGGTAATATCAATACTATGTACAATGTTTTCTGCAACTCGGCAGGTTACAAAACAGCCATCATCATTTAATCTCAGCGTCTAGAACAACATGGTAATTTTCCTCCAACGAGAAAAAATACATTTCTATATTCATATTTTTTTTTTTTTTCCGGCAAATAATCGACTAAAACAACAAGTTACCATAAGAAATGGGAGTAATAGGATTACACACTTGTGGAGGGCTGGGATAATATTTTTTAAATTTTCTGCTGTGGTAGCATTTACAATGTTAGAATCTTAAGCCGCTGTTAAAATCGTTCTTCGGCTTTTTTGAAACACGGAAAGTAGTTATTTATGACAAAAAAATCTTTGTAAAGCTAAAAAAATTTACTTTTGGCTTTGGCTATTAATGTTTATGGGGGGAAAAGTTGGATTTTTTAAAAATCTTGAGTAGATTTTTTAATCTTTGAGTATGTATTTGTGTAATGGAAAATGGATCTGTGCCATCTAACCAGTTTGACTTTGGGATACTCGTGTGGACGTTGGCTAAATGGTCCACTGGTTTATATCAGGGGTGCCCAATACATCGATCGCAATCTACCAGTCGATCGTGAAGGACGTATGGGTCGATCTTGGGATGCAGCCAGGGATCCCCGGTGTCGGCTTGTTTCACAGTGCAGGCTGAGAATCATCTCTGGACACTGGCAGGCCGGGGCCTTGCACTCATTCGCAGTGAGGGCTGCGGCGGCCCCGCCTGCAAGTGTCTGGAGATGACTCAGCCTGCACTGTGAACAAGCACTCCGGACACTTGCAGGCCGAGCAGCAGCAGCTCCAGGGGATGTTGCGCTCCCCGCTCTTAGGGATGAAGGGAGCCGGGGTACTGCTTGTTCACAGCGCAGGCTGAGAGTCATCTCCAGACACTTGCAGGCAGGGCCGCCGCCGAGGAGTTGTCTCCTGCTCTCACGCCCCGCCCACAGGCCCAGCCCTGGTCCCGCCCACAGGCCCCACCCACAGACCCCACCCATAGGCCCACCCACAAGAAATGCGTAGTAGATCTTATCCCTTGGTCAGTTTATAAAGTAGCTCACATGCTGAAAAATTGTGAGCACTCCTGGTTTATACCCTTTAAACTCTACACGAGGATGTGGTCTTAGTCGCAGAGGACTGCCAGGTTACTTACTCTAGGAGTAGTCCTGGTGTTGGTGGGAGCTGACCCAAAGGCTAGAGAATCGCCTTACCAAGGGGGTAAGCTGAAGCTGATTTGGAGGCCGTGGCTTGAGATTTCCCACTGGTTAGACTCATTCATTTGGGCCTAATCAACAGTGGAAAGCCGCAACAGAATACTGATCCTCTGCAGCGTGAGTCGGGGGCAGAAAATAAAGAGGAATATGGGGCAGATGTCCGCCTTAAATTCTGATGTCTGAACAGATTCACTGAGGTTCACTCCAATAGGTTCACCTCAGCAAAAGAACACCAAATTTTAGTTGTTTTTTGCTGCTGTGCACATCTTGCTCCAAGAGGGGCCTACTGAGGCTCGGTTGCCAAAGGGTCCATAGAACTGGTCTTCTCCTGGGTGATGTTAGGATTCCAGAAGAACCTCTAAAGGCCTGTGATCGGACAGTCATGGGTGGTGCGCTGATGTCATGACACTAGAGTTAAAGTCAAGTGAGAATCAGATCTGAAGAATCCCAAAATAGTAATTCTGACTGGCAAACCTCAAACAGAAGTGGTGGCAACACAGCAGGTAGAAAGCAACAACTTGCCTCTGCTCTGGAAGTAACTCATTTTGAATGTAATTCTTGACCCATGCCTTGGGTGGTCTTTTTTCAGCCAAGGAAGATTTCACCAACATAACCGGCTGCATCATTGAAATTTTTTGCATCCATATTTTTTTTGCATCTTTTTGAAGTGCCAGTCCCAGTTTATAGTACTTTTTCTACAAAGATGACCATACCCTGAGACCTTACGTTGATGATACAGCCCTGAACGTGACTTTACAGTTTTCTATCCTCAATTCCCCATGATTACACAAAGCGACTCCCGATGTGAGCTGAAATTCTTTATTTACATGGAATAATACATGTATTCAGTTCTCATGATAGTTTAGTACAATGTAATTCTAATTTCCCATACTATGTGTATGGCGTTCTATCACCCGCTGAACTTTTGCGGCATTGTCGTAACAAAGCCATTGTTGTCGAACTGTGTAAGCCTCAATAGACATTCGCTATATTAACATAATGAAATGGTATACAATGCAAGGGCACACTAGGATACTACAAAACATGAAGCCAAAGCACAAAAACAAATCATCTATACAGTCAATCTATGAAAAGACACATTCAGGGGTTGGACCTGGCTATAGAGGAATAAACATACAAGTCCGTTCATCTCGTGATCCTACGCCATCTATTAGTTTCAAAGGGTATAAAAATAACCTTGCAAAGGACACAATGGGATTTGTTGCACAAGTCTCAACACCAATATCTCAGGACACTGAATGCTGCTTGGCAGGTCTGGTCAACGCAATTGTCGAGAGTACAACATCTGTATGTGGTCGAAGCAGCACCTCCAAACCAGCTCTCACAGAGACAATGCAGAAGACTCTGGAAGGGCAAAAAGAATCACCTTAAAATGGGCACAAGTCTCAACAGAGATATATGAAGGTGCATAGTGATACTTAGGAGACCTCATCACCATAGTGGCCATGGGTCCAACATCTCCACTTGGACTAAGCAGAACCTCTTTACCAGCTCTCTCAAAAAACTCTTTGAGCCAAGGCTGAGCCATAGGCTTCGAGGTGCAAACTGACTTGTTCCTATTGCCTATGATTGGGAAAGCTTGGTCTTTACCTCTTCCAGGGTTACCAGTGCATGAACGGCATACATTATCAACATCCACTTTTGGAAACCCCCCAGATGCAGACCTTATCAGAAGTGCTGGGACGTCCAATTATTGGCCTTATGGTTTCATAACCTCAAGGTCTAAGAAGTAGCAGCTACCAGATATGGTAGATTGCCAAAGGAAAAACAGCCATGTCTGACCCTGCAAAAAGTGTGGACTCCCACCATGTCACTCAAACCATTCATTTCTACCAGATACAATATGCTACCCATTAGATTGGTTAGATGCCCGTTAGAATGCAAATGGAATAATATTGGTGTCAAAGGGATCCCTAAATCTGTGAAACAGAAAAAACTCACTTTAACTCTTAGGATGACATCAAGTACATACAGTAGGTCTTTGAGACCCAAGCTCACTCATCTGGATATCATTTGAATGCCCACTGAACAAAAGATTGAAGCTCAAGTCCCCCAATAGCATTGAAAAAGTCTAAAAAGCTAACATGTTTAAAGATATTACATAATAAAATAAAAAGCATAAAACCCATTTTATTTCATTTTGAAAAAGTGCACAGAAATAGTAATGTTGAGTGTTAGGATAACAACTGCAGCCAATAGTGAGAAGCAGTACTAGATACCCTGATCAAAATGGTAAATATGGCGCTGAGTGTCCAGAATCCCCCCCCCCCGGCCTGCACCAACTCCAAGCCCACAATGGTGTTCACCAGAGCCCCAGATGTGGGGATGGACTTGGCGGCTAGGCAGAGAGGTACGGTTTGGAAAACGCCAGACACACAGCGCACCACAAATCACAGTAGAACCAGAAACTCTTACCAGCAGATCTTTTTTTTTTTTTTTTTTTTTTTTTTTTGCCTGCGCCTGCCTAGTGTGTGGCTGCATGTGTTTACAGCTGCTGAAACTAAACTGATCTTTCTCTATCCCGTCCTTTTTTCTTCACTTTTTTCTATTACTATAAGGAGTATTAGTATAAGAACTTACCATGGGCTGGAATTTGATGCAGAAACTCTTATAAAGAAATCCTTTTTGAGCCTTTTTGTCTGAAGCATGCCTCCACACAGACAAGGAAGACTGGTTTACACTAAGGAGACACTATTACACCTTAGAAGCATGCTGCAGGACAAGCTGGACAAGCTACAGGACAAGCATGCTCTTACCATCCCCCACGAACTAATAAGGAGACTTAGAAAACGCAGAAAACGCGGAAAACGAGCCGGCATACTGAGACGCGAAGGAAGAAAACGCAAAAAGCATGTGATCCCGTCCATCATTATGGGGAATGTGAGATCAATTGTGAATAAGATGGATGAACTGACAGCACTGACCAGACATCAACAGGAGTTTCGTGAGTGCAGTATGATGCTGTTTACAGAGACTTGGCTTACTGAAATCACTCCGGACATACTTGCCTCCGTGGAGGGCTTCAAACTTCTTCGGGCGGACAGAACACTGGAGAGCGGTAAGCGAATAGGCGGAGGAATTGCAATATTTGTCAATGAGAGATGGTGTAATCCAGGACATATTGTGGTTAAGAAACAATTGTGTGGAAAGGATATTGAACTGCTAGCCATGGGCATGAGACCTTTTTACCTGCCAAGGGAACTATCACATGTTATCGTACTAGCTGCATATGTCCCCCCCTCTGCTAAAGCTGACGCTGCCTGTGAAGTCCTCCATGCTGTTGTGAGTGAGCTGCAATCATCTCACCCCCATGCTCTGCTCCTAGTGTCTGGAGACTTCAACCATGTCTCAGCATCCACTCTACCAGGCTTCACACAGTATGTAACCTGCCATACAAGAGACAACAAGACGCTGGACTTGCTCTTTGCCAATGTAAGGGATGCATATAACTCATCTGCCCTACCACCCCTAGGCAGATCAGATCACAACCTGGTACATCTGCGACCCACATACATTCCACTGGTGCGCAGAGAACCGGCGGTTACCCGTACCGTGAAGATTTGGTCAGAGGGAAGTGTCGAGTCTCTAAGAGACTGCTTTGATATAACTTTATGGGAAGTGTTTCAAGACTCATTTCCAGAGGACATTGAGGGACTCACACATTGCATAACGGACTACATTAATTTCTGTGTGGACAGCACGGTACCAACTAGGAAGGTGAGGTGTTTCTCCAATAACAAACCATGGATTAACTCTGAGATTAAAACTCTCCTCAAGCAAAAAAAGAGAATTTTTAGGTCTGGGGACAAAGATGGCCTGGGGGCGGTTCAGAAACAGCTGAGACAATTGATCAGGGAAGGGAAAGCCAACTACAGACGGAAGATGGAGCTACAGATGGGGGAGGGTAGAATCTCTGAGGTGTGGGACAGCCTTAAGGCAATTTCAGGACACAAGGAAAAGACAAGGCACCGAACAGTAGGGGACAGGAAGTGGCTTAACGAGCTTAATCTATTCTTCAATAGATTCGACTCCAAGCAAATGCTCCCTCCACCAGCATGTCAGCCAACCGCCCTCCCCTCACACACCAAGACCCAACCCCCACCGACCTGCGGTCAACTGCAATCTGACTATCTGATCCTGCAGGAGTCTCAGGTGTGTAAGGAAATGAAGAACATTAGAGCGAACAAAGCGGGGGGACCAGATGGTATAAGCGCAAGAGTTCTTAAAATGTGCAGTGACCAGCTGTGTGGTATTATAACGCACATGTACAATATGAGCCTGAAGCTGGGGGTGGTACCTCAACTGTGGAAAACATCTTGCGTGGTACCAGTCCCAAAGAAACCCAACCCGATGGGCTACAATGACTACCGACCTGTAGCACTGACATCCCACCTGATGAAGGTCCTAGAGAGACTGGTCCTGACACACCTACGCCCCCTAGTGAGCTTCGCTCTGGACCCCCTCCAGTTTGCCTACCGGCCAGGCATTGGGGTAGATGATGCCACCATCCACCTTCTTCATAGAGCTCTGTCTCACCTGGAGAAACCCGGGAACACTGTGAGAATAATGTTCTTTGATTTCTCCAGTGCGTTCAACACCATTCAGCCAGGGCTACTGAGGGAGAAGCTGAACCTTGGTGGTGTGGACCATCACCTGTCCAACTGGATCCTAGACTACCTGACAACCCGCCCTCAGTATGTGAGAGCCCAGGACTGTGTGTCTGACACTGTGATCTGTAGTACGGGGGCACCTCAAGGTACAGTTCTTGCCCCATTCCTCTTCACACTGTACACTGCTGACTTCAGGCACAACTCATCCAGCTGTTACTTACAGAAGTACTCCGATGACTCTGCTATAGTCGGTCTTATCACTGATGGCGATGATAGGGAATACAGAGACTTAAACCGGGATTTTGTTGAATGGTGCAGCAGAACCAGCTCAGGATTAATGCTGGGAAGACCAAGGAGATGGTGGTGGACTTTAGTAAACGGAGAGGTGCTCCGACCCCGGTGGAGATCCAAGGAACATGTATTGAGATAGTCAGGACCTATAAGTACCTGGGCGTGCTCCTCAATAATAAACTAGACTGGGCTGATCACCTGGAGGCGCTGCACAGAAAGGGCCACAGCAGACTCTACCTGCTCAGGAGGCTGAGGGCCTTCGGAGTCCGGGGGACACTTCTTAGGGCCTTCTTCAACTCTGTGGTTGCCTCAGCCATCTTTTTCGGTGTGGCCTGCTGGGGAAGCAGTATATCAACCAGGGACAGAAATAGACTTGACAGGCTGATCAGGAGGGCCAGCTCTGTCCTGGGGAGCCCCTTGGACCCAGTACAGGTGGTGGGTGACAGAAGGATACTGTCTGTGGTGACCTCCATGCGGGAGAACAAATCCCACCCCATGTATGGGACCCTGATGGGACTTGGCAGCACTGTAAGCGACCGTCTGCTTCACCCCAAGTGTGAGAAGGAGCGCTATCGCAGGTCCTTCCTTCCAACCGCGACCAGGCTGTATAATCTACATCAGACCAAACGAAGAGCTCTCCGCACAGAGAACTAATGATTATGAGGATGACCATGAGGTCTTCCTCTTTCTCTTCTGTTTTTCCTTAGCTGCCATGGACTCCTAGTATATCTTCTCTTCTCAGCTTATCTGTGTCTACGTCTGTAACATATTACTCTGTATTATCCTGTATCTGTATTACTATGCTGCTGTAACACGCTGAAATTTCCCCAAGGTGGGACTATTAAAGGATTATCTTATCTTATCTTATCTTATCTTATCTTCAGGGTGTGGGACAGGTCCAAGGAACCAGAGGGCGGTGGTCAGCAGGTGGCAGCAGAGAGTCAAAGTGAAGTCGCACTGTCTGAGTTGTCAACAAGAGGGCAGTGCAGTACAGAGGGTCATCCTAGGGGAAGGTCAGGCAGGCCGAGTCGGTAACAGGAGAGGCAGAGCAGCACAAAAATTGGTTCAGTAAGTAGAGGTCTAAAGGCAAGCCGGGATCATAAACAGGAGCTGGCACAGTACACAAATCAGGAGGCAAAAGGCAGAGTCAGAGGTCAAGGCAAGGAGTTAGAAACACCTACTATGAGGACATGAGGAACACTGAATAGCCAGCATTGGATCCTTAAATAGGCTCCGACCTGCTGGTAGGACAATAACTGGAAGTCCCTGGTCCGGCTCAGGAGGAGACTGGCCCACACATCGCTACGGAGGTTTCTGCCTGCCTCCTGAGACCTGGAAGCAGGAGACTTGGGAGCGCAGGGAGGAGAGGGCCGGCAACCTCTAGCCCTACTCTTAACAACACGTCTGTGACGTGAAACTTTACCTTCCTACTGGCAACATCAGGTAATCTACTGAATGAGGATCTTCATCCTTTACAACCTTGCAAAGCTTTCAACTATTTTCTTCTAGAATACACACTATAAAATCAATCCTCCTACGATAGCAAAAGAATTTTGGGGGTTTGTTCAAACAAATGGTTTCAAAATAGTTCCATTACTTAGATTCCATAATACAGTTCCTATAGTCCCACTTTCCACATGCATTTTCCCAAAAAGTAGGATAGCTAGTAATCAAATAATTATATGAGGACAGTTCAGACCATGGGTACCATCTCAAACCCCAAAATGTAAGATATACTCTTCTCCTCCAAATACCTAATAATTTGCCTGGGTAATAAAATATGGATAGGACTGGCACTGTCATGCCAAAAACTAACCCATGGTTGACCAAAGAGCAGGAATACTCATTTTTCTTGCTCAAATATGTACCTTGGCATCAGTCTACAGATAACTTACTTCTATCCAGTTTCTTCTCATCCGTCTCGTCATCCTTGACATTTGTCCTTTTCATTATTTAGTATTTGTCTTCCCACTGACATCAATGTTAAAAAAGTGGATGCGTTGATGGATTGAAAGACATAGAAGTTGTTTGTCCTGGAATAAACCAATGTGTTCCACCATGTCAGGGAACTGGTTTATTTTTGGATCTTCTTAGATGTCTATTTCGAAATGTCTTGGTCAAGCCTGGATAGGAGAAGATGCTGAATTTTTGCTACTGCAAATTAGACTATGCTTATGACTTGTTTCTACCGTATATTTAGCATTAAACTGGGAGTTCCTGGGAATAATTTATCCATAGGGCCACATTTATTTGCAAAAAGTGTCCTTATGGTATCCAAATGGAGCAAGATTTGGAATTGTGCTGCAAAAGAAGAGACTTTGGGCGATCTATACAGTACATACAGCCAGAAATCATATATTGTCCAACACCTGGTCCGTCATATTATTCTATACCATAATGTCACAGCTACGCAAGGAAAAACATCTTCAAAGGTTTTTCCATCTCTACTCTCCAGCCAAAAATCATTATTGCACTCTGATATCTCTTTAGACCCCAGAGTATAATAATCGGACCACAGGAGGAGCATAAAAATAAAAAACATTCATTAATACTAACTTTTCCTCACTTTTATGGGTCTCGGTTACATCCCTAGTGTCATTCGAGCTTCTCTGTGATGTCGGCAGCCTCTGTTCACTGCTGAGTCCTGTAATAATAATAATAATAATAAATAATAATACATTTTATTTATATAGCGCCAACATATTCCGCAGCGCTGTACGATTTGTAGGGATCAAATACAGACAGAAAGATACATTACAAAGAAAATCATTTCACACAATGGGACTGAGGGCCCTGCTCGCAAGAGCTTACAGTCTATGAGGTAGAGGGGGTGACACAAGAGGTAGCAGGAGCGGCATTGCTTATACAGAGGTCAGACACTTTTGTAATAGAGGTGACTGTCATTACACAAACATAAAACTTTATGAGCCGTCACTAGGGTGTCCTTTAACATGTGGATGGAGCTTGGACCTATAAAGTTAGCCTAAGATGGCATCATATCATGTGGGGAAATGTGGGAGCGGGGACAGAGGAGGGTTAGATTTTGGGGATTCTAATTATAGTACGAAAGGATTTACGTTAGAAATTGTGATCGGCCTGTCTGATAAGATGTGTCTTTAGTTTGCGTTTGTAGCTGTAGAAATTGGGAGTTAATCTGATTGTCCGGGGTAGAGCATTCCAGAGAAGTGGTGCAGCTCAGGAGAAGTCTTGTATACGAGCGTGGGAGGTTCTGTAATTGGGCCTCAGTAGTTACGTGGGGCATGTTAATGTCCGGAACCACAGGGGTGTTACAGGGCAGCTGACAACACAGAGGAAACCTATATACCTAACCCAATTTATGTGTCTAAGGCTGCCTTATGGATACAGAATCGGAATCTTGACTGTAGATGACGTTAATATGGGGATCGTCACCGGAACCAGAACCTCGGCAAAAAATTGCAATTACCATTTGGACCCAGTTCCATCTGTATCTCTACTTGACAATGTTGGGACAATAGACTTTTTCTTTTATGGTAGAATAATTTCCTATTCAATAATGCATTATTATTCATTTTTTTCTAAGATTTGACACGCAATACAAATACATTTACAGTATCATTACTGGCCGCAAAAACAGATTGCCTCTACGTTTAATCAATAGATCCCTATTAAATAAGTCATTGAGCAGTAAAATAATTTGTGTCACCGAGTTTCTAAGCGCTCATTGTAAAATGGATTCATTTAAGTCCTAGGCATAGTGATGTCTTTCTTCTTTTAACGCTCATAGACACAACCCCAGGTGGTGCTCTTTAATGGAACAGGATTGCTACTGCCAGCATTTTAGCGCCGTGAGAAGAGGCAGAGTTCTAGAGCCATACAAATTGTATAATAGCTGAGATGTGTTACTACTGTGATAATGAATGTGCCTTTCTTTGACCTATTACCTACAGGTGTTCAAAAGCTTAGTAAAACATATTGATCTTGTCCATTTTTTCTGTTTGTAAAATAACCAAAAAAAAGGGATAAAAAAATCTAATTGTCAAACTCACTTCAGAGACAGACTCGTGAAGTTGACTTAAAAAACTCAAATAGAGCATCGTGGTCCAAAATTTTTTGGGCCAATTATGATAACCTAGCAAAGACTTGTAAAACTTTCCTTGAGAAGAAACCTCAATGAGTTAATAGTGGTATAAGTGGTTGTAGATTGGCTTCAAAATTATGATTTATAGAGGGGTCAAATATTACCCCATTCAACTTTTTGAAAAGAAAAATACATAATTTTTCGAATTAATCTCTTAATTTTCAATTCACGTTGTCCGACGAGCTTTCGTATTCCCTCTCCAACAAATGTTTTAGGCTGAGCTATGAGCCAAAAATGAACCACTTTGTCCTCGTAGTTCTTTAGACAATCCACTCTTATATCCAACACAATCAGTTCATGTACACTCTCGATGTTGACCGGTGTCCGCGTCCTTCTTCCAGCTTCTTCTTCATGGCTGACACTTTTTTAAAAGAAATCACTTTCTCCATACTAAGCACAAATTCATCTATAAATACTGGAAGTAGATTCAAGATAAGTGAACCGATTCTAATTGAATTGTATTCATCCTGAATTTTCCAAAAGTTTTAGGCTCAAAACTTTTGGGGTTGATCACCCAATAAGCACTATATTTTGGGGTCTCCACTGATGATTTGACATCAGTAAGATACCTAGAAGGGAGATGACCCCTAGTCTCTGTCCTAGGGTCTTGGTCTTGTCGAAGCTCTGTATAGTCTTCCTCATCTTCCTACTGTGACGAATAGGGACATTGGACTTGAACTCCACCCCGCCAGCTACCACCACTTCACACTGACCAGAGGCGATCAGACCGAACCAGTAGTCATGGCTTGGTTGAGGCTCAGTATAGTCTTCCTCATCTTCCTGCTGTGACGAATGGGGACATCGGACATGAACTCCACCCCGCCGGCTACCACCACTTCACACTGACCGAAGGCGATCAGACCGAAACCAGTAGTCATGGCTTGGTTGAACATCAAGGCATTGCCGAATTCCATGAGGATGTCCAATAATGGTGTGGCAAGGTGAGTATTACTGTTTGTTAACTTTACTCATCTCCCCTGGGCCTCCACTTATTATACATTGGTAGAAACAAATCTTGTGAGGTTCAACCATGTCTTCCATACCCCCAAAACACAAAGAACTGCATACTTCTTTTATGCATATCACAAATGGGACAGCCATTCTTTCTCGCAATGCAGTCGCACATGACGAGAATTTGTATGTTCAAACCTGCACACTAGTGACTGGAGAGAAAGTGACCTCGTATGGAAAGCGCTGATAAGACGGCAGAACTTCAGAACTTTTAATATACATAGAGCATGGATAATTTATGACTCTTTTACTATTCATCCATGGTCAGAGCAAGTTATCCCCAGGTCAGGACCACTAGAGTACAGATGTGTGCAGGCTTACCGTTCTACAAGTTTAATTTAGGACTCCCCTTTCTCATTATACAGATTCAATATTGTTATGACATGCTAGCAGAACCATCAAATATATTGAGATGTAGCAAAGCTTAACTGGACACTTAAAGGGACTCAACCGGTCCCACAGATAGGTTAGGTCACCTGAATGAAAGTCTGTTTTCCCCTTTCAAAATTGGGGTTCTGGTGACAGACTCCCTTTAACTTGACTCTTCCAATGGCTTTGGCTACAATTGTTGATAAGATTTGTTGTTTAGCAAGTTAAACTTTGCTACATCGGCATCAGTGAAATATCTATCATAGAGATAGGCTAAGCTGTTATGTGCCCTGACGGGTTCTATCATCGAGAGGTGTTTACACTGTTTACAGATTTATACCGCATCCATTATTGTTAATACCAGTTGTATAAATCCATTTTATAGTCATCGTGATGTGACCCATGGAAATTAATAATATAACTTTTAATGGAATTAATGAATTATAGTTTTCATTGTCCTTTCAGGCTTCGCATTAGTTTATCCATTTAACAGGTCGGTGAACCCAATTAAATTAGTATATTTCTTTTTGGGATATAAATCTGTGTACAACTAGCTGACCTTAGTGGTGGCTATACGCAGCAACACAGTCCCATGTCTCAGAATGGAAATCTGCGGCGGTGAAGAATTAGCGTAAATTTCTTATATAACTTGTGCCCATTTTATCAGGTGTAATAAATTTTAAAACCTGGGGTTTTTTTTTAGTTCCCCTAAGGGGGCTTGAACCCGTGATACTATGGTACTGCAGTCTATGATAAAATTACTACATTGCTATTGAATAGAGATGAGCAAACACTAAAATGTCCGAGGTTCGAAATCCGATTCGAACAGCTGCACACTGTTCGACTGTTCGAACGGATTTTGAACCCCATTATAGTCTATGGGGGGAAATGCTCGTTTCAGGGGTATGCAAAATTTGATAAAATTATACTTACCAAGTCCACGAGTGACTGGTCGGGCTGGATTCTCCTTGAAGTCTTCTCCCTGCAGCGCCCCCGTGGCGTCTTCCGGCTGGAATTCACTCTGCCTAGGCATCGGGCCTGCCCAGCCTGACACCTGAGCAGAGCCGACTGCGCATGCGAGGGCATGCCCGCGCATGCGCAGTCGGCTCTGCCTAGGCCGGATGCCTAGGCAGAGTGAATTCCAGCCAGAAGACTCCGCGGGGACGCTGCATGGAGAAGACTTCTAAAGGTAAGAGAAGAACCAGCGTTGATTGGCAGAATGTATAGCATTCTGCCAATCAACGCTGGTTCTGCATCGAACCTTAAACTTCAAATAGCTAGTAGTGTTCGATCGAGTATGAGTATTTCAAATACCGTAGTAGTCGATCGAACACCTACTCGCTCAAACACTACTCGCTCATCTCTACTATTGAGCCCTTTCATGGGAAGGGCTCAATAGAAATGCTTCTATGGCATGGCTGAGAGCCTTGGCATAGAAAAAAAAGGGCTCCCTCTAACTCGGGAGAGTCAACCCATCATGAGAAGTGAAAGTGAAGCCAATCAAATTCCAGGGCCATGGCATCTGAGGGGTTAATGATTCACGATCGTCGTGGACAAGGAATAAAATGGTGACCATCTTCAAATGTCCCTGGATGTCAATATACATCCTGATGTGTGTAGGAGTAAATTGAGCGTCGGGGCTCATTCTGAGTTTTGCTGACCCTATAATGCACACGTATAGTCTCTTTCTCCAGTCTCATCCAAAAAAAATACAGAATCAACCAAATATCCAAAAAATATCCCAGCACATGACTATATTCCTAAAGTCACAGGCCCACAATGTGACCGATAAAATCATCCAAGCGTCATCTACGGAAATAAGTAGCAAAACTCGGAACATTCCCGGCATTGACATCCTGATTTACAATCTAGAACTCTGCGTGTCATTCCCTCCGTAACGTTGCGACTTCAAGCCTCATACAAACACAACACATTTCTCTCAATTTCCTTCAGCCCCGTATGCTGCTAGGCTGCAAAGACAAAAAAAAATAATATGTCATCGGATCTCAAGGGATGAGTGTCCTGTTTGGATTCGGCGAGATATCCGGAGATTTAAATATATGGAAATATTTTGGCGTTGCTGCCTTGTGTCACCTTTGAAGCACAATGACATTCTGTATTCTTGTCAGCTATAATTGTCAGCCCCATTTAATAGTGATAAGTCTCGCTATTAGAGAGCAGCGTGTCGGAAAGCGATATTATTTTTTTTTGTTAGTGGGAAATATAATTCTAAACATAGCTGACAGCTCTATACTGGAGAGGGGAAAAAACGCGGCCCTTCAAAATAGGGCAATATATTTGTAATAATCTCTTCCTTTTGGCCATGTATCTTCTTTATTGTTCTTCATAAACAAGCTATTGGATCTTTTTTGGCTTGCGGTGGAAAAAAAATGAAAGAATTTCCTCTCTTTCTTCACCTCCGTTATCTCGTAATTGTCTTGTTCGGAGAGGCAGAGAAGGGCAATATAAATGTCTAGGCTTCTTTCTTCTTCATGTCCTTTCCAAGCAGTGCATCCCCTATTTCTCCGTAATGGCACTTGTTTTTGGAGAAAGGCCAAGTGATTTATTTGGATTTAGGTTTAGCTTCAGTAAGAAACATTTGTTCTTCGATTCTATCATCGTATCTAGAAAGGGAGAAGCAAAAAAATTTGGATTTTATATAATTAAGGGAATACAATGGTCCCATTGTACTCCCTTAACTATATAAAATCCAAAATTTTAAGATTTTAGGAGGTTTAAGATGGGGTTATTTTTCTCAGACCTTAGTAGGAACAAAAAGATCATCCTAGTTAGATAAGGGGCTACGTTTATACTTTGATCCACCAAAGTCTTCCATTTATATCCAATGTTGGATAGGCCCACCAGAAGACCAGATCGCTTGGGTCCAGAAACAATGGTCCAGCACAAGATACCTAAATTTGATGAGCACTAAGATCTATTTCCCAGGCTCCCAGAATCATATTAGCCATTGGGTCCAAGGAACCTCAAGTCAACATTATTTTCTTCTAGTAATTAAAAACTGATGGATCAGGTCAACAGATAGTGATTGGAAGTGTGAATGTAGCATGAGACTGGGCCTACAAGGGTCGTTCCTGCACTGTTGTGCCAGTTACTCACCATTCCCATACAGATGCTCTCCTATCTGGAAGTGTGTGTGAAGATAGAGATAGATGCTAGATGATAGAGGTAGATATAACCAGGTTCATTACGAATTTTCCAAAAGATCTTGAATTTGGAAAAACCCAAGATTTTTGTGGTTTGCTACCTACAAATCATCATTATATTTAAGAATATCTTCAAATCCTGAAATAATGGAGGAAGTGCTGTAAAATAATAAACACTGATTATGGACTAGTGAACCAATTTGGATTGAACTGGTATTGACTCAAATTTTCCCAAATTTTCAGACTTTTCTACCACCAAAATCAAAACTTTTGGGGTTTCTCACCCACAAAATATTATTTTGTCCTCAAACCCCAGATTATAACAAGTAGAGACCATGAGGAGGTGAGTAGATATAGCAATCCTGGTTTCCCCAGGCCTCTTCTGACCTCCTACTGATGTTGTAGACCCTGAGATATTTCTGGGTCACAGTGCCATGAAATCAGCACATCCTATGTGGCCACTGAGGCTCATTCACAGGCCTCAACAGTGACCTTGAGTAGCATGACATCAGCCAGAGGTCGGAGGATGATGCCATTGGGATCACTGGACACTGTGAGTATGCTCAAGAGAGATTGGGCAAGGTAAGTATAACTGTTGTAACTTTTGCTTTGACCCAGATGACCAAACCTCACAAATATTCTAAGCGAATCTCATGAGGTTCGCCCCCATGTTTTACTCTGATACTCAACCTGGTCAAAGCATCGTGATGGGGGATCGCTGAAGACTGTGATTGGACCTAATCAGTCCCTGGGGGCCCATGAAGGCTCAGAAGAGGACCAAGCGCAATGGGGCTTGTTCACCACTTTTTATTATTCTCCTGGGTCTATATTCTGGAGACCTGGAATATAATAGACTGAACTTAAAGTAAACTGTCTGGTGGACCTCACGAATATCCACAAACCAAATCTCACCCATATCTAGTGATGATGTTTTTTGTAGACATCAAAAGTATGGGCAAAGGAGATTAACAAATGTATCAAATGGCTCCATGATCAGATTACATGGGCTTTGTTTGTAGTCTGCATCCCTGGAGACATAGAGTCGGATTAGCTATGTTTAGGATTTCAATACACAAAATGGAAATATATTTTTATTCAAGACCATTTTCCAAAGAGGAATAAAGTTTTTATTTCATATCTGTAAATGGATTTGCGCAATAAAAATAATTTTCTTTTTCGGTGAATATACCAGAAATTCGCACATACAGTCCCTCTGATATTAGTGATCCGGAGATAACCACTCTATACTGTACTTTTCTATGCCGCCTACAATTTTCTATTGATGCTCCTGGTTTCGGGTCAGTTTGTGACCTCTAGAGCTGTAAGAAATCTTACAAAAGGTTACTGTCCTTAAAAACAATCACCTTTGGAGGAAAACATTGAATCATATTCTTACCTTACATACCCAAGGTAACTTAGAAATCATTAGAAATAAGTACTGTACTTCTAACCCTTATACAGAACGCAGATAAGAGGAAGTTAAAAGAAAAACTTTAAAAGACTTACAGTCCTTTTACACATAAAAGTAAGACGTGCCTACAAACCATACAGCAAGTCCATGATCACTGCCTTATGGGGATTCGTACTGCACCATTACTGGAAGAAGAAAAGAAGACAAATATGATAGATGATTATTAATTGATTCTAGTCGAGGTACAGTACAGACCAAAAGTTTGGACACACCTTCTCATTCAAAGAGTTTTTTGTATTTTCATGACTATGAAAATTGTAGATTCACACTGAAGGTATCTGAAAATACAGCACGGTAGGCACAACTGAAAATCTGTCTTATATTCTTGGTTCTTCAAAGTAGCCACCTTTTGCTTTGATTACTGCTTTGCACGCTCTTGGCATTCTCTTGATGAGCTTAAAGAGGTAGTCACCTGAAATGGTCTTCCAACAGTCTTGAAGGAGTTCCCAGAGATGCTTAGCACTTATTGGCCCTTTTGCCTTCACTCTGTGGTCCAGCTCACCCCAAACCATCTCGATTGGGCTCAAGTCTGGTGACTGTTCAGGCCAGGTCATCTGACGTAGCACCCCATCACTCTCCTTCTTGGTCAAATAGCCCTTACACAGCCTGGAGTTGAAGAACCTAGAATATAAGACATGTTTTCAGTTGTTTCACACTTTTTTGTTAAGTATATAATTCCACATGTGTTAATTCATAGTTTTAATGCTTTCAGTGTGAATCTACAATTTTCATAGTCATGAAAATACAGAAAATTCTTTGAACAAGAAGGTGTGTCCAAACTTTTGGTCTGTACTGTATATATTGCATAGAAACATAAAGATTCTATTCGGATTGAAGGATTGTCTATCTTCTGCCCCCTAGTCCATCGAGCACCAAGGAGCACCCAACCACGTCACACACAACCTCTGTATAACCCATATTCCAAATCTTTAACGTATCATTAGTTCATAATGTTTGGAGACTACATAAAAACTAGCATGGAATCTTGGCCTTCAATCGAATCACTCCAACACTAATCATGTCCATGCCCTTTAGGTTTCAGGCACTTCCTGCTGCTGAATCACTTCCTTCCTACCCTTTTAACCAACAAAAAACTTCCTTCAAATCAGTGTACTTCCTCCAAGACTGACCCACCACATGTTCTCCTCCATTTATGCCATGTTGTTGTCACCCAACCCTCACTAGTGAGAACCTATTTACTCCATCCTCCATGTGGTATGTACAGAGGACTAGATTACCAAACTCTACAAATGTGTGCACAGCTCCTTGATCTACAGTTGCCACAAGGAGGGAAGTCAAAACTTGTTGACCATATGGTATTGGGTCCCCACCAAGCTCTACTCCATGTTTTCCAAGGTGTCCTCCCATAGTAGTGAAAGGTATATTGCACCACTCTTTTTGGTAATATCTTCTCATATAGCCATCCTAGTGTGGAGGATCAATCCTTCCTTCACAGACTTCACACTACCCTTCTCCCCAGCCTATGGTTCATCCCAAAACTGGTGAAGTTCTATAAGGTTTCTATCCTGTACCACTTGGTCAATGCTAGAGATGAGCGAGTAGTATTCGATCGAGTAGGTATTCGATCGAATACTACAGTATTTGAAATACTCGTACTCGATCGACTACCACTCGCTATTCGAATGGAAAAATTCGATGCAGAACCAGCGTTGATTGGCCGAATGCTATACAGTCGGCCAATCAACGCTGGTTCTTCTCCTACCTTTAGAAGTCTTCTCCGTCACTTTTGTCACTATTTTGTAACTTAACTAGACTCGATGAGAATCTCAGTGACGCAGCCTCTAAGCCCAGCCTGATGATTGGTACCTGTACCTTGCACTCTTCCTCAATGTGGGGTACCTGCAGGGGAGGGTCATTGGATTAAGGAACCCCCTCCCATACTTGTGTTTCCTTCGCATTTTTCTTGTTTAATTCTCTCTCTTGCCTCTCTTCTATTATCCTTCTTTCTAGAACTGCACTTCCTTTTTTTTCATCCCTGATATTGCGGTATGTTTTACTTGGTTGTTGTTTTTCGGGTAGCATTTTTTGCAGCTTTTCATGCTTGTATACCGTTTCAAAAAGTTGCTTTAAATAAACAATTTATAATAAAAAAAAGTATCATATAAAGCCTTGGCATCATGTATTCATTAGCATGGAAGGATATCTGTTCTCTTTCGAGAGGTCTTAGGTTTCCGGTCAGGTTGTGGCTTTCATTCCCCTTTACCGTCGTCTAAGGACTGATGTGCTGAACTTCTGTGTAAGTTTTACAAGTGACGGGATTTACAAATCACTTAATATATTTTACTTAGTGCTGGAATAGGAAATGTTTTCTTTGTGCTTGAAATGCTTTGGATTGCCCCATACTGCGGGGCTTATATTTGAGATGCAAATATGGATAAGTCACACACTTCACATGTCACATTTGCAAGTGCACAGCATTCAGCTTCAGTGTGTTATTATGTGTGTATTATTGATGTAGCTTTCTATTAAATAATACTGCATTGTGTGAACATCTATACACTGCTTCTTGCTGGTGAAATGTGCCTAAGTTGTGTATACATGCACAGAGGATTGAGGTTATATAGGTTATTCTAGTTATATGCAGATGACTCCTCACTTCTGTCATCATTCAATACAACATCACGACAAGCAAACCCTTGGCAGGATACAATTTCAGAGGGACTGGTGGTGGGGCGAAATAAAAAATAAAGTCCTCAACTACCCAGAGTCCTAAATTCAGGTGTCTCATAGCTATTCCATCTGGTGCATGATGTTAGAAGAAGATATGGGACACCACTTGATGCCACGATGATGCCCAGAAGAGGTGAGGCAAGGTAAATACCAGCATTTGTTATGTTGCCAAATCTCCCTGGGCCTCCACTTATACTATGGGCCAGTGGCGTAACTAGGAATGGCGGGACCCCAAGGCGAACATTTAACATGGCAATAACTGCAGATCAGTGGAGGACCAACTGCTCAGCCCCCATTGATAAGGAGAATGGGGGACTTTCATCCCCTGTTCAGAATAGAGTGGTGGCACTAAAAAAAATTACCCAATTTGCATTGGTATATTCCCCTATGATCCCGGAAAAATATTTATGTTCTTAAGATGAATATTTTATAATATTTTCCCACAGCAGTTTGCAGAGAACTTCTCTGTGAACCCAGTCTTAAAGGGGCTTTCTCATGAATCCAAGTTATTCCCTATTTATAGGATAGGGGATAACTTGCAGATGTGAGAGAATCTAAAAATTTAGACCCCACTGACAGTTCTGAATGGAGTAGTGGTTGTGCAGCTTGTAAAACACTGGAATAGTCATCCAAACAAAGGTTCAAAACCAGGAGAAAATGATATCCAGTAGAAAGCCAAGGGTCAATTCCGAAAGGGTACGTCAAAGACTGAATCGTCGGGCAAAAATGATATCCAAAGAACAAGCAAAGCATCAGTACAGCAATTCAAAATGCACATTGAGCCAAACTAGGAAGCTAAACAAATAGTCGACTACCTGTGTCAGAAGGGAGCGGTCTTATATAGGCAACCTCAGCTGCTAATTGGACAAGTCCAGGACATGTCTGAAACTTCAACACTTTCCATGGTACTGTTAAAGGTATAGCAGTTGAATTAAAAATCCTGACCATTAGTGGCATCATTGATAATAAATCTGGTGGGACCAATGACCCTGCTGTCTGCATGGCCTTCAGGAAAACGGTGAAGGCAGCACAGATGTCAATTGCCAAAATTTTTATGACTTCTGGTGTACAAGGCCTAATAAATCTGCCCCCTTTACAAGCTGCTGTGGGGAAACAGCCCAACATTGTCCTATTTGCTATAACACCGGGAGCCTACCGCAGCTTTTAACCTTTGCACCGCCTTTATAATGCTGCTAATGTAAAACGGGCTAGCCCCTGGCAAGTTTACAACAGCTAACCCGCTGCTATTACTGCCCATGGGGCCCCGGCCTTACATGTGCCAGGTCATTAATAAATTATTTAACTCTTCTAATGATTATTATTCATTTCCAGAGACTGTAACAGGATTGAGAAGCATACAAGGGAGAATTGATAGATTTCTTCTCGCAATCCTATTCCACTTTTATTTAAGCATGGAGACCACGTATGTCTGGATTCCATGCATTGGCTTTTATTCAGCTAAATTGACATTTACTAAATATAAATTCTGACAAGCAAATCCATAAAGAAAATGTTTATTTTGTAAGCCTGCACATAAATAGGACAATTTCTGCAGGGCTGTGACTGGGGATATGCTGTAATTAACATTTATGGATGTAGGTCACAGTGTTAGATTTTACTCCGAAACAGCAAAACTAAAAGTAATTAAAACTGCCAAAAAAAGTTGAGGAATAGTTTAGAAGACTCCACCACAATCATAATTAGAAAACTCATTTAGGAGAGAGGATTGAATGGGTGCAGAGAGATTAATTACAAGTCTCCCTCAAGGAAATGGTCAGAAATAAAGAGACGCAGATCACATCAATTCATTGTGCTTTTTTATTGCAGATTCTATTACAATATTTTCTCCATACTTGATTAAATCTATTGGGCTCGGATTGAAAACCCCCCAAACGACTATAAGTAAATTAAAATCACGGCAGAGCAATCAGCATCAATCTCCCACCGAACGGGCCATATGGACTGGAGACCGACTGGAAATCTACTTTTCCCATCTCATGTTTAATTTCATTTTTTTTGGATATTTAGTAGTATTAGTATCGGAACGCTTAAAGGGGTTACAAAAATAAGGTTGCTTTTATGTCGTAATGGCGCCAAACCTGTCCAAGGGTTGTGCCTGGTCTCGCCAAAGCGAATAGGGCTGAGTGTAATACCACACATCACCTGTGGAGGGTGCTGTTTTGGAAGAAAGGGATCATGTTTTTCCCACTTATTATAGTAAGTTCATATTGCGTAATTTGATCCAACCAGTAATTTCCTGGTCCCATTCAATTCCATGTGACTTTTGAGCAACATTCACCTAAAGATCAAGCATTATATATTTTGTTTTACACTAGCAGAAAATGGACAGCAGGCCTCCCATTGAAATGAATGGGAGACAGAATTTTGTGGCAGAGTCCACAAAAATTTCAATGCGTTAACCTGCCCTTAAACATCTCAAGCAGATACACATCTTTCCATAACTTATGCTAGGTTCCACTCGAAGACCTGAAAAACGAAAACTCAATACCCACGGAAACCTTTGGACACCATAGACTATAATGGGGCCCTTCGGGTGTCTGTCTGATTTCCACCTACATTCTTCAATAGAATGGGAGACAGAATCCCAAAATGGAAAGCTAGCACTGGTGTGAATCCAGTCTAATTCTCCCAAAATGTCCCAAGCTTGATAAAGTTATTTGTAGGGTTGAGCGATCGGGATCAGAAAAGATTAGATCCTGATCAGTGATCGAGCAAATTTCACGATTGCGATCGGGATCAGCTGGAAAATGATCGGAAATCGGATTTTGAAATCTCAAGATCAGCTCAACCCTAAAAGTGACTTTTCCCATAGAGAAGCATTGACTAGGGTTGAGTGATCGCGATCGGAAAAGATCGGAGCAAATTTCACAATCGCGACCGGGATCGGCTGGAAAATGATCGGAAATCGGATTTTAAAATCGATCCTAAAATCTCAATATTGGCTCAACCCTAGTTATTTGAATAAGGCTAATCATAATTCTACGTCTTTTGCTGATCATTGTGTAATATATTACAGATTTGTTTTTCACATTTCCTTTCTGCACGTTGCATCTAATAGTTTAAACCAACTTTATGTGTTTGACAAGGATTCTCTGCATCATTTTTGCATGCATTTTTGTATCATTTTTGTATTCATTCAATATATGCACACATCATATATTATGGATATTCTTATTGGAAGCAATGCCCTACAGGCATCATTCTCATTGGATAAAACCTAGTTTTAAACTGTAAGCCCATAAAATAAACAGATTGTCAGGAGGTAATTTAGAAGACATCACATGTGGCACAGTCTTGTGTTTATTGTATTGTATTAGTTTTCCCTGGACGCTCGCAGAGAATAAGTTGATATTCCTACTTTGAGGATTATAACCACATTCAACCATCACTGGCTCAAGTTCTTCCACTCTCTCGCACTCAATTTTATGCACCATACCCTAATGTCATGAGTTTACTTGATGTTCTACACAGAGTTAGGCCGTCTACACCCATGCCTCCAGAAAACCAGTCCAAAGCGGCAACTTTCACTGAACATGCCAAAAGTTGGCACCATTGCAACTCAAAATGGGCCTACCAACAATTTTTCCTGGGGCCTTGAGCTAAACCATGGTCACTTCTCCATGGTTGCTTCCATGTTATAACTGCCTCTATCCAGGTCAGAGAGTCTCATCCGGTCTATACCGATTAAGAACAGGTTAGCAAAGGTGCTCTTTTCTCTATGGTAAGCCTGTCTAGCCTTCAGATGGAATTAGAAGTCTCAAGATTAGTTCACGGTCTTCTCCTGTACTGTCTTGCTAGGTAATACAGTGTCAGCGCTCCCATTCAGAGGCCGACCTTAGTTTTCCAAAAAAAATCCCCTCCCATGCAGACTACCATCATAGGTGCTGGACCTTTCTAAGCTGCAATATACTGCATTCCTATTATCAATTAGACATGAGTGATCCAGTTCGTAAAGAGATCATTATGAATTTTCCAAAAACTTTACTTTCAGCTGAATTTAACATTTTAGGGGTTTGCCCACCATGAATCGCTATTATGCTTCAAGTATTATGGCATAAGCCCATAACAATATTCAGATAGCACTTCTTCAGATTGAACACATTTGTCCTAAATATTTGCAATATTTGCCAAACTAATCTTGCAAGATTCTCCCATCTCTATTATCAATTCTCCATTGCCTCCTTCCTAGTGCAATGACACAGAGCATCAGTGTTACTGCATACTATCTGCCCTCTTATAATACTAGACTCCCCTGTGTTCTTCTTCCTGTCCTCCTGGTGGGACATGTCCAGATATGTCTGTCACAAGTTGAGCACCTTTTCTAAAAGCAACATGATTTCTTGATAAGTTAACACAAAAAGATGTGTAAGCCATCCTATTTTTGTATGGCCACTCTGTAGGGAGAAGGTCTGAATTGCAGCCTTTCAAGGCTTTTGTTAGCTCCATACACTTCTATAGGCTGCAGGCACCATCCAGATGCCGGAGAACCTGGCAATTGGGCCCCCAGCAATCAGAAACTTATCCCCTGTCGTGTGCATAGGCGATAACCCCATTTATAGAGGACCTTTATATACTGCTAGAAAGCCAACAGGGCGTTGAATTCAGAAGGGGGGGCTTTACAGCTCAGCATCATCACTAGGCGGTATGGAACGCCCCTCAGACAGTATCCTTGACTTGTACTGCCGGCAAAGAGGGGGGTATGCATTTCATGGAAAATCATGTTTTTTTTTAAAAAGCCGGTCATCTTGTGACACACATATCTGGACAAGTTCAACCAAGAAGAAAGATTAGAAAGGACATATGTCATGGAAAAAGTTCTGCTACTGATCTGAGTGATACAGTCTTCTCTGCATCAAGAAGATACATTTTGTCACTAAAGCCTGATTCAGACTCTTGTTATGCAACATCTTCAGCGAAGTGAATCTGATATCTAGTGACAAAAGTGGCAAGAACAAGGGTGAAATTGACATATGGAGTTCTGAAAACGCACCAGAAATTTGCAGAAACAGAATACATGAGATATTTACTTCTAGTTATAATTTCCCTTTTGTCTGGGTGGAGAACCATTTGTATGTATTGAGTGAACTGACCAGGTTTGATATTTGCTTTTGTTAAGTTTTAGGGAAAGAGGAAATCCACCAATTTACCCATTTAAGACCTTCCAACATTTAAAAAAAAATAGGTTGATAAAGTCCATAGGAACACAGCGGAAGTGACTGAAATGCTCCTGAAAAGCAGGTTATGGCATTCTGGTAGCAGTGGCAGCCTCTCAAAAGGGGACCTCCATAATTGTGCTATTGGCATCTTGATAAATAACATTTCATCCACCAATGCCAGAAGACTGCCGTCAAAGGAGAAAGCCAATGTCACCCTTGTGCCAGCCAGAGCACTCCTAAATATTAGGTCAACCAAAGACATTAGAGTGGCCTAGCCCCTAGTTTTGACAGGATGGGCTGACTATAGACATTAGACTGGCCTAGCCACCAGTTTTGACAGGATGGGTTGACCATAGACATTAGACTGGCCTAGCCACCAGTTTTGGCAGGATGGGATGACCATACAATAGGTATGGGGGATTCCCAACTGTCCTCTAACCACAAATTTTGGGGGAGCAAAGGATCAGGTTGTTGTATTCCAGTTCCAAAATGCCTATCTCCTTTTGTTCATGAGAAGATAGGCCACTGCCAGAGAGACGTCTTAGGCCAGGTTCACACGATGTAATGTGGCACATAGCCGCAAAATAGCGCCCTGTATATGGTACCGGCTCCCATTGAAAACAATGGGACCATATACAGCCCGCAAAACCTCCCGCGGCGTCTACGTGCCACATTACATGCCAAATTACATTGTGTGAACCCGGCCTTAGAGCAGCTTTCTTCCCTCTCCACATGTAGAACACATGCATCTTCAGCCAAGACAAGTGTGCATATATATGGGAGTGTTGGAAGATATAGCAGTTGACTCAATGAACATTGGCCCAGTAGATATCCAATTTGAACGTCCAACTGATGCCATAACCCCAATGTCAATCAACCATCAATCAACCATTATTACTCCGTAGCCCAAAAGTCAGAGTAATGTAGGCCTCTTTTCAGACTACATTTGCAGTTTATATGCCAGTTAGATAAAGTGGAAAACCTGGGGAGTCAAGAGTGGGTCAAAATAAAAAAAAACAACTAAGCTATAACTCTCTAATATGGTCTTCGTTCCAACTTTAGGTCCCACATACCATTCCACAACCGCACAGGCTGGGCAGAAGTGAAGGGGCTCAGGTGAATGCAACAGTCAATTACTATCCTCAGTGATCACATATTTATTGATGACCTAATATGTGACCTCTGAGGCCAGTGATTGCCAGCAGGAGTTTCTTCCAACCCAGCCAGTGCCAACATGAAATGGAGTGGAGAACCCTACACTGCCACAGAGGATTGGGGTTGGTGAGAATAAATCCTTTGACTTCCATTATACCGAAAAGAATGATGACCTCCATCGGGCATCTTGGGTTCCCATCTTTTTAATATATGGAATAAGGTAACCAACTATTAGAGATGAGCGAACACTAAAATGTTCGAGGTTCGAAATTCGATTCGAACAGCCGCTCAATGTTCGTGTGTTCGAACGGGTTTCGAACCCCATTATAGTCTATGGGGAACAGATACTCGTTAAGGGGGAAACCCAAATCCGTGTCTGGAGGGTCACCAAGTCCACTATGACACCCCAGGAAATGATGCCAACACCTCTGGAATGACACTGGGACAGCAGGGGAAGCATGTCTGGGGGCATCTAACACACCAAAGACCCTCTATTACCCCAACATCACAGCCTAACAACTACACACTTTACACACTCAATACCACCTCTCTGACAGTAGGAAAACACCTTGAAACATGTGTATTTGGCACTTGCAGTGAGGAGAGCTTGTCACCAGCAGTGAATTTGGCCCTTGTAGTAAGTTGAGGTTGGCACCAACATTTGTTTTGAAAATCAGGGTGGATTGAGCCTCTAACCAGCAGAGTTTGGGCAAATTCATGGTGGAGGGAGCCTCTAAACACCCCAGTTTGGGCAAATTCATGGTGGAGGGAGCCTCTAAAAACCCCAGTTTGGACCAATTCATGGTGGAGGGAGCCTCTAACCAGCCCAGTTTGGGCAAATTCATGGTGGAGGGAGCCTCTAAAAAACCCAGTTTGGACCAATTCATGGTGGAGGGAGCCTCTAACCAGCCCAGTTTGGGCAAATTCATGGTGGAGGGAGCCTCTAACCAGCCCAGTTTGGACCAATTAATGGTGGAGGGAGCCTCTAACCAGCCCAGTTTGGACCAATTAATGGTGGAGGGAGCCTCTAACCAGCCCAGTTTGAACCAATTCATGGTGGAGGGAGCCTCTAAACAGCCCAGTTTGGGCAAATTCATGGTGGAGGGAGCCTCTAAAAAACCCAGTTTGGACCAATTCATGGTGGAGGGAGCCTCTAACCAGCCCAGTTTGGACCAATTAATGGTGGAGGGAGCCTCTAACCAGCCCAGTTTGGACCAATTCATGGTGGAGGGAGCCTCTAAACAGCCAAGTTTTGGGAAATTCATGGTGGAGGGAGCCTCTAACCAGCCCAGTTTGGACCAATTCATGGTGGAGGGAGCCTCTAAACAGCCAAGTTTTGGGAAATTCATGGTGGAGGGAGCCTCTAACCAGCCCAGTTTGGACCAATTCATGGTGGAGGGAGCCTCTAAAAAACCCAGTTTGGACCAATTCATGGTGGAGGGAGCCTCTAAACAGCCCAGTTTGGGCAAATTCATGGTGGAGGGAGCCTCTAACCAGCCCAGTTTGGACCAATTAATGGTGGAGGGAGCCTCTAAACAGCCCAGTTTGGGCAAATTCATGGTGGAGGGAGCCTCTAACCAGCCCAGTTTGGACCAATTCATGGTGGAGGGAGCCTCTAACCAGCCCAGTTTGGGCAAATTCATGGTGGAGGGAGCCTCTAAAAAACCCAGTTTGGACCAATTCATGGTGGAGGGAGCCTCTAACCAGCCCAGTTTGGGCAAATTCATGGTGGAGGGAGCCTCTAACCAGCCCAGTTTGGACCAATTAATGGTGGAGGGAGCCTCTAACCAGCCCAGTTTGGACCAATTCATGGTGGAGGGAGCCTCTAACCAGCCCAGTTTGGACCAATTAATGGTGGAGGGAGCCTCTAAACAGCCAAGTTTTGGGAAATTCATGGTGGAGGGAGCCTCTAACCAGCCCAGTTTGGACCAATTCATGGTGGAGGGAGCCTCTAAACAGCCCAGTTTGGGCAAATTCATGGTGGAGGGAGCCTCTAAAAAACCCAGTTTGGACCAATTCATGGTGGAGGGAGCCTCTAATTAGCCCAGTTTGGACCAATTAATTGTGGAGGGAGCCTCTAACCAGCCCAGTTTGGACCAATTAATGGTGGAGGGAGCCTCTAAACAGCCCAGTTTGGGCAAATTCATGGTGGAGGGAGCCTCTAACCAGCCCAGTTTGGACCAATTAATGGTGGAGGGAGCCTCTAACCAGCCCAGTTTGGACCAATTAATGGTGGAGGGAGCCTCTAACCACCCCAGTTTGGACCAATTCATGGTGGAGGGAGCCTCTAACCAGCCCAGTTTGGACCAATTCATGGTGGAGGGAGCCTCTAAAAAACCCAGTTTGGACCAATTCATGGTGGAGGGAGCCTCTAAACAGCCCAGTTTGGGCAAATTCATGGTGGAGGGAGCCTCTAAAAAACCCAGTTTGGACCAATTCATGGTGGAGGGAGCCTCTAACCAGCCCAGTTTGGACCAATTAATGGTGGAGGGAGCCTCTAAACAGCCAAGTTTGGACCAATTCATGGTGGAGGGAGCCTCTAAAAACCCCAGTTTGGACCAATTCATGGTGGAGGGAGCCTCTAACCAGCCCAGTTTGGACCAATTAATGGTGGAGGGAGCCTCTAACCAGCCCAGTTTGGACCAATTAATGGTGGAGGGAGCCTCTAACCACCCCAGTTTGGACCAATTCATGGTGGAGGGAGCCTCTAAACAGCCAAGTTTGGACCAATTCATGGTGAAGGGAGCCTCTAAAAACCCGTTTGGACCAATTCATGGTGGAGGGAGCCTCTAACCAGCCCAGTTTGGGCAAATTCATGGTGGAGGGAGCCTCTAAACAGCCCAGTTTGGGCAAATTCATGGTGGAGGGAGCCTCTAACCAGCCCAGTTTGGACCAATTAATGGTGGAGGGAGCCTCTAACCAGCCCAGTTTGGACCAATTAATGGTGGAGGGAGCCTCTAACCACCCCAGTTTGGACCAATTCATGGTGGAGGGAGCCTCTAAACAGCCAAGTTTGGACCAATTCATGGTGGAGGGAGCCTCTAAAAACCCCAGTTTGGACCAATTCATGGTGGAGGGAGCCTCTAACCAGCCCAGTTTGGACCAATTAATGGTGGAGGGAGCCTCTAAACAGCCAAGTTTTGGGAAATTCATGGTGGAGGGAGCCTCTAACCAGCCCAGTTTGGACCAATTCATGGTGGAGGGAGCCTCTAAAAAACCCAGTTTGGACCAATTCATGGTGGAGGGAGCCTCTAACCAGCCCAGTTTGGACCAATTCATGGTGGAGGGAGCCTCTAAACAGCCCAGTTTGGGCAAATTCATGGTGGAGGGAGCCTCTAAAAAACCCAGTTTGGACCAATTCATGGTGGAGGGAGCCTCTAATTAGCCCAGTTTGGACCAATTAATGGTGGAGGGAGCCTCTAACCACCCCAGTTTGGACCAATTCATGGTGGAGGGAGCCTCTAAACAGCCAAGTTTGGACCAATTCATGGTGAAGGGAGCCTCTAAAAACCCGTTTGGACCAATTCATGGTGGAGGGAGCCTCTAACCAGCCCAGTTTGGGCAAATTCATGGTGGAGGGAGCCTCTAACCAGCCCAGTTTGGACCAATTAATGGTGGAGGGAGCCTCTAACCAGCCCAGTTTGGACCAATTAATGGTGGAGGGAGCCTCTAACCACCCCAGTTTGGACCAATTCATGGTGGAGGGAGCCTCTAAACAGCCAAGTTTGGACCAATTCATGGTGGAGGGAGCCTCTAAAAACCCCAGTTTGGACCAATTCATGGTGGAGGGAGCCTCTAACCAGCCCAGTTTGGACCAATTAATGGTGGAGGGAGCCTCTAAACAGCCAAGTTTTGGGAAATTCATGGTGGAGGGAGCCTCTAACCAGCCCAGTTTGGACCAATTCATGGTGGAGGGAGCCTCTAAACAGCCCAGTTTGGGCAAATTCATGGTGGAGGGAGCCTCTAAAAAACCCAGTTTGGACCAATTCATGGTGGAGGGAGCCTCTAATTAGCCCAGTTTGGACCAATTAATTGTGGAGGGAGCCTCTAACCAGCCCAGTTTGGACCAATTAATGGTGGAGGGAGCCTCTAAACAGCCCAGTTTGGGCAAATTCATGGTGGAGGGAGCCTCTAACCAGCCCAGTTTGGACCAATTAATGGTGGAGGGAGCCTCTAACCAGCCCAGTTTGGACCAATTAATGGTGGAGGGAGCCTCTAACCACCCCAGTTTGGACCAATTCATGGTGGAGGGAGCCTCTAACCAGCCCAGTTTGGACCAATTCATGGTGGAGGGAGCCTCTAACCAGCCCAGTTTGGACCAATTAATGGTGGAGGGAGCCTCTAACCACCCCAGTTTGGACCAATTCATGGTGGAGGGAGCCTCTAAAAAACCCAGTTTGGACCAATTCATGGTGGAGGGAGCCTCTAAACAGCCCAGTTTGGGCAAATTCATGGTGGAGGGAGCCTCTAAACAGCCCAGTTTGGGCAAATTCATGGTGGAGGGAGCCTCTAACCAGCCCAGTTTGGACCAATTAATGGTGGAGGGAGCCTCTAACCAGCCCAGTTTGGACCAATTCATGGTGGAGGGAGCCTCTAAACAGCCCAGTTTGGGCAAATTCATGGTGGAAGGAGCCTCTAACCAGCAGAGTTGTGGGAAAGCAGGGTGGAGGGAGCCTCTAACCAGCAGAGTTGGTGGAAATCAGGGTGGAGGGAGCCTCTAACCAGCAGAGTTGGGGGAAATCATGTTGGAGGGAGCCTAGTATTAGCAGAATTGTGCAACGCTTATGGTGGATGAGTATGAGGATGCGGAGGAATTGGAGAGGTTGAGTACAGACATGGAGTTTCATGTTGGGGTGCTTTACACAGGTGGGCACAAAAATGAAGGCTCTATCCAGTGGTGGTTCATTTTTATCAAAGTGAGCCGGTCGGCACTCTCAGCTGACAGACGGGTGCGCTTGTCAGTGATGATGCCACCGGCTGCACTGAACACCCTCTCAGATAGGACGCTGGCGGCAGGACAGGACAGCACCTCCAAGGCATATAGGGCAAGTTCAAGCCACAGGTCCAACTTCGACACCCAATACGTGTAGGGCGCAGAGGGGTCGGAGAGGACAGGGCTGTGGTCGGAAAGGTATTCCCGCAACATGCGCCTATACTTCTCACGCCTGGTGACACTAGGACCCTCCGTGGCGGCACTTTGGCGAGGGGGTGCCATCAAGGTGTCCCAGACCTTAGACAGTGTGCCCCTCGTTTGTGTGGACCGGTGAGAACTTGGTTGCCTACTGGAGGAACTGCCCTCCCTGCCGCCACTGTCACATGCTGGAAACATCTCCATCATATTCTGCACCAATTGCCTGTGGCAAGCATTGATGCGATTGGCCCTCCCCTCTACCGGAATAAAAGACGAGATGTTGTTTTTATACCGGGGGTCAAGGATAGCAAAGATCCAGTACTGGTTGTACTCCATGATTTTGACAATACGCTTGTCGGTTGTAAAGCACCCCAACATGAACTCAGCCATGTCTGCCACAGTGTTAGTTGGCATGACTCCTCTGGCCCCACCGGAAAGTTCAATCTCCATTTCCTCCTCATCCTCCATGTCTACCCATCCGCGCTGCAACAATGGGACGATTCGAAGTTGCCCGGAAGCCTCCTGTATCACCATCACATCATCGGACAACTCTTCTTCCTCCTCCTCCTCCTCCTCCTCCTCCTCCATTAAACGCAGTGAAGCGGACAGATGTGTGGACCTACTCTCCAGCTGTGACGGATCGGATGCTATCCCTAACTCCTCTGTGTGATCTGAGTTATCCCTGATGTCAATCAGGGATTCTCTCAGAACACACAAGAGCGGGATTGTAAGGCTCACCATCGCATCCTCAGAGCTCACCCTCCTTGTGGACTCCTCAAAGACCCGTAGGATGTCACAAAGGTCTCTCATCCATGGCCACTCATGGATGTGAAACTGAGGCAGCTGACTTTGTGGCACCCTAGGGTTTTGTAGCTGGTATTCCATCAAAGGTCTCTGCTGCTCAACCACTCTATTCAACATCTGAAACGTTGAGTTCCAGCGTGTGGGGACGTCGCACAAAAGCCGGTGTTGTGGCACATGCAGGCGTTGCTGGAGAGATTTTAAGCTAGCAGCGGCTACTGTCGACTTGCGAAAGTGGGCGCACATGCGCCGCACTTTCACCAGTAGCTCTGGAACATTGGGGTAGCTCTTTAGGAAACGTTGCACCACTAGGTTGAAGACGTGGGCCAGGCATGGAACATGTTGGAGTCCGGCAAGCTCCAGAGCTGCTACCAGGTTCCGGCCGTTATCACAAACGACCATGCCTGGGCCCAGGTGCAGCGGCTCAAACCATATTGCCGTCTCATCGAGGAGGGCATCCCTCACCTCGGAGGCAGTGTGCTGTCTGTCCCCCAAGCTGATCAGCTTCAGCACAGCCTGCTGACGTCTACCAACGCCAGTGCTGCAACGTTTCCAACTCGTAGCTGGGGTCAATCTAACAGCGGAGGAGGAGGCGGTGGCGGAGGAGGAGGCGGAGGAGGAGGCGGTAGAGGAGGAGGAGGAGGGGGGTGTTCTTCTCGTGTCCCTGCCAGGAATGTTAGGCGGGGAGACGAGGTACACCGGGCCAGTTTGGGAAGCAGTCCCAGCCTCAACTACATTTACCCAGTGTGCCGTCAGTGAAATGTAGCGTCCCTGTCCGCATGCACTTGTCCACGCGTCGGTGGTCAAGTGGACCTTTGTGCAAAGCGCGGAACTAAGGGCCCGCCTGATGTTGAGTGACACGTGCTGGTGCAAGGCGGGGACGGCACACCGGGAGAAGTAGTGACGGCTAGGGACGGCATAGCGAGGTGCCGCAGTTGCCATCAGGTCCAGGAAGGCGGGAGTTTCAACAAGCCGGAACGCCAACATCTCCTGGGCCAGCAGTTTAGCGATGTTGGCGTTCAAGGCTTGCGCGTGTGGGTGGTTAGCAGTGTATTTCTGCCGCCGCTCCAATGTCTGAGAGATGGTGGGTTGTTGTAAAGAAACGCCTGATGGTGCCTTTGATGGTGCAGGAGAAGGAGATAAGACAGGACCAGGGGAGGATGAGGTAGAAGTCAACAAAGTGGCGGAGGCAGATGAAGTGGTGTCCTGGCTCGTCCTCTGGAGTGCATCGCCAGCACAGTCAGCAGTGGCAGTGGCAGAGGCAGAGGCAGAGGCAGTGGCAGTGGCGTGAACGGCAGGCGGCCTTTGTCCTGCCGTTGCTGCCTGCCACTGATTCCAGTGCTTGGATTCCAAATGACGGCGCATTGAAGTGGTGGACAGGTTGCTCTTCTCAGAGCCCCTAATCAATTTCGAGAGGCAAATTGTGCAGACAACACTATATCTGTCCTCGGCGCATTCCTTGAAAAAACTCCACACCTTCGAGAAACGTGCCCTCGAGGTGGGAGTTTTTCGGGGCTGGGTACGAACTGGAACATCTTGGGAGATTCCGGGTGTGGCCTGGCTTCGCCTAAGCTGCTGACCTCTGCCTCTGCCTCTAGCTACCCTTTTTGGTGCTGCACCTGCCTCAACATCCACACTACTTTCCCCGCTTGACATCCCCCCTGTCCAGGTCGGGTCAGTGTCCTCATCATCCACCACTTCCTCTTCCAACTCCTGTCTCATCTCCTCCTCCCGCACAATGCGCCAGTCAACTGGATGCCCTGACGGCAACTGCGTCACATCATCGTCGATGAGGGTGGGTTGCTGGTCATCCACCACCAAATCGAACGGAGATGGAGGAGACTCTAGTGTTTGAGCATCTGGACACAGATGCTCCTCTGTTAGGTTCGTGGAATCGTGACGTGGAGAGGCAGGTTGAGGGACAATGAAAGGAGCGGAGAACAGCTCTGGGGAGCAGGGACAGTTTGGGTTATTGTTCTGTAAAGCTTCGGAATTTTGGGAGGAAGGAAGACAAGACTGTTGGGTAATAGGAGGAGAGGAGGCAGAGTCTGACTGGCTGCTGGACAATGTGCTGTAAGCGTTCTCTGACAGCCATTGCAAGACCTGTTCCTGGTTCTCGGGCCTACTAAGGTTTGTACCCTGCAGTTTAGTTAATGTGGCAAGCAACCCTGGCACTGTGGAGTGGCGCAATGCTTGCTGCCCCACAGGAGTAGGCACGGGACGCCCTGTGGCTTCACTGCTACCTTGCTCCCCAGAACCATTCCCCCGACCTCGCCCACGGCCTCGTCCACGTCCCTTTCCGGGAGCCTTGCGCATTTTGAATTCCTAGTTAGAAATTGGCACTGTATACCAGTAGTAAAAATTGTGGGTGCACGTAACCCCAATATATTCTTTGAATTCCCAGTCAGACAATGGCACTGTATACCAGTAGTAAAAATTGTGGGTGCACGTAACCCCAATATATTCTTTGAATTACCAGTCAGAAACTGGCACTATATGGCAGTAGCAAGAAATGAGGGTATTTATAACCCCAATATATTCTTTGAATTCCCAGTCAGACAATGGCACTGTATACCAGTAGTAAAAATTGTGGGTGCACGTAACCCCAATATATTCTTTGAATTCCCAGTCAGACACTGGCACTATATGGCAGTAGCAAGAAATGAGGGTATTTGTATTCCCAATATACTCTTTGAATTCCCAGTCAGACAATGGCACTGTATACCAGTAGTAAAAATTGTGGGTGCACGTAACCCCAATATATTCTTTGAATTACCAGTCAGAAACTGGCACTATATGGCAGTAGCAAGAAATGAGGGTATTTATAACCCCAATATATTCTTTGAATTCCCAGTCAGACAATGGCACTGTATACCAGTAGTAAAAATTGTGGGTGCACGTAACCCCAATATATTCTTTGAATTACCAGTCAGAAACTGGCACTATATGGCAGTAGCAAGAAATGAGGGTATTTGTATTCCCAATATACTCTTTGAATTCCCAGTCAGACAATGGCACTGTATACCAGTAGTAAAAATTGTGGGTGCACGTAACCCCAATATATTCTTTGAATTACCAGTCAGAAACTGGCACTATATGGCAGTAGCAAGAAATGAGGGTATTTATAACCCCAATATATTCTTTGAATTCCCAGTCAGACAATGGCACTGTATACCAGTAGTAAAAATTGTGGGTGCACGTAACCCCAATATATTCTTTGAATTCCCAGTCAGAAACTGGCACTATATGGCAGTAGCAAGAAATGAGGGTATTTGTATTCCCAATATACTCTTTGAATTCCCAGTCAGACAATGGCACTGTATACCAGTAGTAAAAATTGTGGGTGCACGTAACCCCAATATATTCTTTGAATTACCAGTCAGAAACTGGCACTATATGGCAGTAGCAAGAAATGAGGGTATTTATAACCCCAATATATTCTTTGAATTCCCAGTCAGACAATGGCACTGTATACCAGTAGTAAAAATTGTGGGTGCACGTAACCCCAATATATTCTTTGAATTCCCAGTCAGACACTGGCACTATATGGCAGTAGCAAGAAATGAGGGTATTTGTATTCCCAATATACTCTTTGAATTCCCAGTCAGACAATGGCACTGTATACCAGTAGTAAAAATTGTGGGTGCACGTAACCCCAATATATTCTTTGAATTACCAGTCAGAAACTGGCACTATATGGCAGTAGCAAGAAATGAGGGTATTTATAACCCCAATATATTCTTTGAATTCCCAGTCAGACAATGGCACTGTATACCAGTAGTAAAAATTGTGGGTGCACGTAACCCCAATATATTCTTTGAATTACCAGTCAGAAACTGGCACTATATGGCAGTAGCAAGAAATGAGGGTATTTGTATTCCCAATATACTCTTTGAATTCCCAGTCAGACAATGGCACTGTATACCAGTAGTAAAAATTGTGGGTGCACGTAACCCCAATATATTCTTTGAATTACCAGTCTGAAACTGGCACTATATGGCAGTAGCAAGAAATGAGGGTATTTGTATTCCCAATATACTCTTTGAATTCCCAGTCAGACAATGGCACTGTATACCAGTAGTAAAAATTGTGGGTGCACGTAACCCCAATATATTCTTTGAATTACCAGTCAGAAACTGGCACTATATGGCAGTAGCAAGAAATGAGGGTATTTATAACCCCAATATATTCTTTGAATTCCCAGTCAGACAATGGCACTGTATACCAGTAGTAAAAATTGTGGGTGCACGTAACCCCAATATATTCTTTGAATTCCCAGTCAGAAACTGGCACTATATGGCAGTAGCAAGAAATGAGGGTATTTGTATTCCCAATATATTCTTTGAATTCCCAGTCAGACAATGGCACTGTATACCAGTAGTAAAAATTGTGGGTGCACGTAACCCCAATATATTCTTTGAATTACCAGTCAGAAACTGGCACTATATGGCAGTAGCAAGAAATGAGGGTATTTATAACCCCAATATATTCTTTGAATTCCCAGTCAGACAATGGCACTGTATACCAGTAGTAAAAATTGTGGGTGCACGTAACCCCAATATATTCTTTGAATTCCCAGTCAGACACTGGCACTATATGGCAGTAGCAAGAAATGAGGGTATTTGTATTCCCAATATACTCTTTGAATTCCCAGTCAGACAATGGCACTGTATACCAGTAGTAAAAATTGTGGGTGCACGTAACCCCAATATATTCTTTGAATTACCAGTCAGAAACTGGCACTATATGGCAGTAGCAAGAAATGAGGGTATTTATAACCCCAATATATTCTTTGAATTCCCAGTCAGACAATGGCACTGTATACCAGTAGTAAAAATTGTGGGTGCACGTAACCCCAATATATTCTTTGAATTACCAGTCAGAAACTGGCACTATATGGCAGTAGCAAGAAATGAGGGTATTTGTATTCCCAATATACTCTTTGAATTCCCAGTCAGACAATGGCACTGTATACCAGTAGTAAAAATTGTGGGTGCACGTAACCCCAATATATTCTTTGAATTACCAGTCAGAAACTGGCACTATATGGCAGTAGCAAGAAATGAGGGTATTTATAACCCCAATATATTCTTTGAATTCCCAGTCAGACAATGGCACTGTATACCAGTAGTAAAAATTGTGGGTGCACGTAACCCCAATATATTCTTTGAATTCCCAGTCAGACACTGGCACTATATGGCAGTAGCAAGAAATGAGGGTATTTGTATTCCCAATATACTCTTTGAATTCCCAGTCAGACAATGGCACTGTATACCAGTAGTAAAAATTGTGGGTGCACGTAACCCCAATATATTCTTTGAATTACCAGTCAGAAACTGGCACTATATGGCAGTAGCAAGAAATGAGGGTATTTATAACCCCAATATATTCTTTGAATTCCCAGTCAGACAATGGCACTGTATACCAGTAGTAAAAATTGTGGGTGCACGTAACCCCAATATATTCTTTGAATTCCCAGTCAGACACTGGCACTATATGGCAGTAGCAAGAAATGAGGGTATTTGTATTCCCAATATACTCTTTGAATTCCCAGTCAGACAATGGCACTGTATACCAGTAGTAAAAATTGTGGGTGCACGTAACCCCAATATATTCTTTGAATTACCAGTCAGAAACTGGCACTATATGGCAGTAGCAAGAAATGAGGGTATTTATAACCCCAATATATTCTTTGAATTCCCAGTCAGACAATGGCACTGTATACCAGTAGTAAAAATTGTGGGTGCACGTAACCCCAATATATTCTTTGAATTACCAGTCAGAAACTGGCACTATATGGCAGTAGCAAGAAATGAGGGTATTTGTATTCCCAATATACTCTTTGAATTCCCAGTCAGACAATGGCACTGTATACCAGTAGTAAAAATTGTGGGTGCACGTAACCCCAATATATTCTTTGAATTACCAGTCAGAAACTGGCACTATATGGCAGTAGCAAGAAATGAGGGTATTTATAACCCCAATATATTCTTTGAATTCCCAGTCAGACAATGGCACTGTATACCAGTAGTAAAAATTGTGGGTGCACGTAACCCCAATATATTCTTTGAATTCCCAGTCAGAAACTGGCACTATATGGCAGTAGCAAGAAATGAGGGTATTTGTATTCCCAATATACTCTTTGAATTCCCAGTCAGACAATGGCACTGTATACCAGTAGTAAAAATTGTGGGTGCACGTAACCCCAATATATTCTTTGAATTACCAGTCAGAAACTGGCACTATATGGCAGTAGCAAGAAATGAGGGTATTTATAACCCCAATATATTCTTTGAATTCCCAGTCAGACAATGGCACTGTATACCAGTAGTAAAAATTGTGGGTGCACGTAACCCCAATATATTCTTTGAATTCCCAGTCAGACACTGGCACTATATGGCAGTAGCAAGAAATGAGGGTATTTGTATTCCCAATATACTCTTTGAATTCCCAGTCAGACAATGGCACTGTATACCAGTAGTAAAAATTGTGGGTGCACGTAACCCCAATATATTCTTTGAATTACCAGTCAGAAACTGGCACTATATGGCAGTAGCAAGAAATGAGGGTATTTATAACCCCAATATATTCTTTGAATTCCCAGTCAGACAATGGCACTGTATACCAGTAGTAAAAATTGTGGGTGCACGTAACCCCAATATATTCTTTGAATTACCAGTCAGAAACTGGCACTATATGGCAGTAGCAAGAAATGAGGGTATTTGTATTCCCAATATACTCTTTGAATTCCCAGTCAGACAATGGCACTGTATACCAGTAGTAAAAATTGTGGGTGCACGTAACCCCAATATATTCTTTGAATTACCAGTCTGAAACTGGCACTATATGGCAGTAGCAAGAAATGAGGGTATTTGTATTCCCAATATACTCTTTGAATTCCCAGTCAGACAATGGCACTGTATACCAGTAGTAAAAATTGTGGGTGCACGTAACCCCAATATATTCTTTGAATTACCAGTCAGAAACTGGCACTATATGGCAGTAGCAAGAAATGAGGGTATTTATAACCCCAATATATTCTTTGAATTCCCAGTCAGACAATGGCACTGTATACCAGTAGTAAAAATTGTGGGTGCACGTAACCCCAATATATTCTTTGAATTCCCAGTCAGAAACTGGCACTATATGGCAGTAGCAAGAAATGAGGGTATTTGTATTCCCAATATATTCTTTGAATTCCCAGTCAGACAATGGCACTGTATACCAGTAGTAAAAATTGTGGGTGCACGTAACCCCAATATATTCTTTGAATTACCAGTCAGAAACTGGCACTATATGGCAGTAGCAAGAAATGAGGGTATTTATAACCCCAATATATTCTTTGAATTCCCAGTCAGACAATGGCACTGTATACCAGTAGTAAAAATTGTGGGTGCACGTAACCCCAATATATTCTTTGAATTCCCAGTCAGACACTGGCACTATATGGCAGTAGCAAGAAATGAGGGTATTTGTATTCCCAATATACTCTTTGAATTCCCAGTCAGACAATGGCACTGTATACCAGTAGTAAAAATTGTGGGTGCACGTAACCCCAATATATTCTTTGAATTACCAGTCAGAAACTGGCACTATATGGCAGTAGCAAGAAATGAGGGTATTTATAACCCCAATATATTCTTTGAATTCCCAGTCAGACAATGGCACTGTATACCAGTAGTAAAAATTGTGGGTGCACGTAACCCCAATATATTCTTTGAATTACCAGTCAGAAACTGGCACTATATGGCAGTAGCAAGAAATGAGGGTATTTGTATTCCCAATATACTCTTTGAATTCCCAGTCAGACAATGGCACTGTATACCAGTAGTAAAAATTGTGGGTGCACGTAACCCCAATATATTCTTTGAATTACCAGTCAGAAACTGGCACTATATGGCAGTAGCAAGAAATGAGGGTATTTATAACCCCAATATATTCTTTGAATTCCCAGTCAGACAATGGCACTGTATACCAGTAGTAAAAATTGTGGGTGCACGTAACCCCAATATATTCTTTGAATTCCCAGTCAGACACTGGCACTATATGGCAGTAGCAAGAAATGAGGGTATTTGTATTCCCAATATACTCTTTGAATTCCCAGTCAGACAATGGCACTGTATACCAGTAGTAAAAATTGTGGGTGCACGTAACCCCAATATATTCTTTGAATTACCAGTCAGAAACTGGCACTATATGGCAGTAGCAAGAAATGAGGGTATTTATAACCCCAATATATTCTTTGAATTCCCAGTCAGACAATGGCACTGTATACCAGTAGTAAAAATTGTGGGTGCACGTAACCCCAATATATTCTTTGAATTCCCAGTCAGACACTGGCACTATATGGCAGTAGCAAGAAATGAGGGTATTTGTATTCCCAATATACTCTTTGAATTCCCAGTCAGACAATGGCACTGTATACCAGTAGTAAAAATTGTGGGTGCACGTAACCCCAATATATTCTTTGAATTACCAGTCAGAAACTGGCACTATATGGCAGTAGCAAGAAATGAGGGTATTTATAACCCCAATATATTCTTTGAATTCCCAGTCAGACAATGGCACTGTATACCAGTAGTAAAAATTGTGGGTGCACGTAACCCCAATATATTCTTTGAATTACCAGTCAGAAACTGGCACTATATGGCAGTAGCAAGAAATGAGGGTATTTGTATTCCCAATATACTCTGAATTCCCAGTCAGACAATGGCACTGTATACCAGTAGTAAAAATTGTGGGTGCACGTAACCCCAATATATTCTTTGAATTCCCAGTCAGAAACTGGCACTATATGGCAGTAGCAAGAAATGAGGGTATTTGTATTCCCAATATATTCTTTGAATTCCCAGTCAGACAATGGCACTGTATACCAGTAGTAAAAATTGTGGGTGCACGTAACCCCAATATATTCTTTGAATTACCAGTCAGAAACTGGCACTATATGGCAGTAGCAAGAAATGAGGGTATTTATAACCCCAATATATTCTTTGAATTCCCAGTCAGACAATGGCACTGTATACCAGTAGTAAAAATTGTGGGTGCACGTAACCCCAATATATTCTTTGAATTCCCAGTCAGAAACTGGCACTATATGGCAGTAGCAAGAAATGAGGGTATTTGTATTCCCAATATACTCTTTGAATTCCCAGTCAGACAATGGCACTGTATACCAGTAGTAAAAATTGTGGGTGCACGTAACCCCAATATATTCTTTGAATTACCAGTCAGAAACTGGCACTATATGGCAGTAGCAAGAAATGAGGGTATTTGTATTCCCAATATATTCTTTGAATTCCCAGTCAGACAATGGCACTGTATACCAGTAGTAAAAATTGTGGGTGTATATAGCCCCAATTCTATTGCTAGGGGACTTGCAGGGTATTTCTGGGGTGAAGGTGGGGGGGCACACCGTTGGAACGGGTATCGGGGTATATATCGGGTATACGGGAATACACTGACAGTGTATTCCATTCAGGATCCTGGGAAAGCTGGGTTGCGGCGATTGAGCCCGTCAGTGCCACGTTACACTGACAAGCTTCTCCCTGGAATTTAGCTCTTACAAGAGCTGTTGGTTGTCTTCTCCTTCCTATCCTAGCCTGTCCCTGCCTACCCAGAATCTAAGCCCTAGCTAGCTGGACGGAAACCTCCGTCCTCGGTGAATTGCAAGCTCAGAATGACGCGAACCTGGGCGGCGCTGTTCTTTTAAATTAGAGGTCACATGTTTTCGGCAGCCAATGGGTTTTGCCTACTTTTTTCAACGTCACCGGTGTCGTAGTTCCTGTCCCACCTACCCTGCGCTGTTATTGGAGCAAAAAAGGCGCCAGGGAAGGTGGGAGGGGAATCGAGTAATGGCGCACTTTACCACGCGGTGTTCGATTCGATTCGAACATGCCGAACAGCCTAATATCCGATCGAACATGAGTTCGATAGAACACTGTTCGCTCATCTCTACCAACTATGTTTTTTGTACAGAGGCTTCCAGTAAAAAAAAACTTCTATGGACGCCGACGGATGATGGATCCTCTATGACAGCAAATATTGGCAACAATAAAGCCGCCTGCAGTGTTTCGATAAGTATTATATGGAGCCAACTATTGAGCAATAAAATGACATTACTGGCTATATAAATAATAGCACACACCAGTTAAAGGTGTTTTATGGAATTTTTATATCCATGTCCAACACCCATCACTGCTGCCTGTTTACGGTACACCGCCGTACTCCCATTCTGCAGTATTGCCTGTCCATATTCGTGGGGGCGACGGTTGTCAATCGAAATCCCCAAATCTTTTTGATTATTTTTTTTCTTCTTCTCCGGTATAATATTACCTTTAAGTGTCTGCCTTGTCTGCTTGAGCGGAAACTGAGACGTTCCAATGAATGCAGATAAAAAAATACAATTTAATCTCCTTGTCCGTGTTCTCCTAACCTAGCCCTTTATGCTTTGTTTATTTCCTTTTCAATCACGGCGGCAGAGATACAGATGCATAGCATTTAGCCGAAATCTAGCGATGTCTGATCCAAACAGAGCGGATTTGATGTGTTCGCTGACAGGCTTTGATAAGTGTATGAGACGAGGATAGATCCAAGTATCTTATAGAAGATTTTTGATGCTTAAGCCGCTTACTACATGTAATCATTTGTATGTCTCTGATCAGAATTTTAGATCACTGAAGTTTTTCTATTCTGGAGTATAACATCTGCAGACGCCTGTCAGTGAACGGCATATAAATCGTCCTCTCGCCCCAGGTGATGGTCTCTATTCTTCACAGGTGTTGGAACAGAAATGACATCAAATCTTGAATTGGCACCAAAACTACGGCTGGCGAGTATTATAAATAAACATCTTAATTCATCTTCCATATTAATGTGATAAACTCCTTCATTATCTGCGAGGCTTATAAATATTAATCACCTACGTATGTCAGCGCTGAAATGCCTTGGGCTTTGTACTTAGCAAGTTATTTGATAGCTATTACTTGCTTTGCAAACTTTTCTTTGCTGCAGCTATCCACTAGGCCAGGGCTTCACAAATTTTTAGGACTCTGGTCCTGGTGTTACGATACCAGGATCTCACCAATGGACCAACAAACAGAGACCACATTGCAGGGCCTATAACACCCCCACCACTAGGTTCACACCTGCATTCAGGTTTCCGTTCTTTTGGTTCACATGGGACCCCAAAAAACAGAAACTCAATTTACCCAATCCGAGGCTAGACGGTAATGGGGTTTACCGGGTTTCCACCCGAAAAATGACTTTTTCGCTCCACTTTTCAATTGGAAAGGGAGATGGAATCCCTGAACAGAGAACGAGTGCTGGTGTGAACCTAGCCTACCATTACCAAATGCTATATGGCAACAGCGCCAAATACCAGCACCCAAGAGAAAATACCACTGTGTGGCACAAAATACTCCCACACCAACCCCCGATCAATGCCATAGTGGAGCATCACTGGTAGCATTTCACCCAACCTTTCCCTCTTCTATGCTCAGACTGGTTCACAGGGGAATAGGGGAGTCCCAGGCTGGGCCCCTGAGTAAGAGTAGGGTCCAAGCACAACACAGTCATTGATACTGATAGACAGCTCATAGGATCTTAACCAATCTATGCAACTATACAATAAATCAGGTGACTACGATGACTTCTAGATACACAGGCAATCTCATCACTCCCTGGGCCCAGTGTTCTCAGTGTTACTGCGGGGTCCCATTATTAAACATTTTGCAACTGCCTGAGGTCTTTTGCTGTGTACGGTTATATACAGACTTATAGGGGCCATAGTCTATTGCAGACCTGGGCAAAGCCCGGCCCCCGGGCCATATCCGGCTCTCTGACTGATTCAGTCCGGCCCGCACAGCTTGACTAGGGAGGCGTGTCTAGGGGGCGTGTCTTAGTGTCGGCAGGAAGATGGAGACATGTGGTGTGTGTCATAAGGTACTGGGGAATGTAAGATGCAGGGGGGAGTGTGTGTGTCTGTATGTGTGTCTGTCTGTCTGTATGTATGTCTTTATGTGTGTCTATATGTGTCTGTCTGTCTGTGTCTGTCTGTCTGTCTATATGTGTCTGTCTGTCTATATGTGTCTGTCTATATGTGTCTGTCTATATGTGTCTGTCTATATGTGTATGTCTATATGTGTATGTCTATATGTGTCTATCTGTTTGTGTGTCTCAGTAACCTAGGGGCAGAGATGGAAGGGGAATGTTATACTAGGGCAGAGATGGCAGATGGAGGGGGGGACATGAAACTGGGGAGAGATGGAGGGAGGACATGAAATGGGGCAAATGAAGGGAGATATGAAACTGAGGGAGACATGGAGGGGGGAACATGAAACTGGGGGTAGATGAAGAGGGCACTTAAACTGGGGGGACATTAAAATGGGGACAACTGGAGGGGGCATTAAACCATGGAGGTAGGTGGAGGGGGACCTGTCTGCCTCTAGTTTCCCCCAGTTTAATGTCACCCTCCAGCTACCCCTACGGTTTTAATGTCTGCTTCCAGCTTCCTGATTTTAATGCCCCCCTCTAGTTGCCCTCAGTTTCATGTCCCGCTCCAGCTGTCAATTTATTGCCCCCCCAACTACCCCACTGTTTAATGTCTCCCTCCAGCTGTCCCAGCTTCATTTCCCCTCTAGTTTCCACCAGTTTAAACTGGGGCACCAGGAGAGGGACTTAATACTGTGGGGCAGTTGGAAGGGAACATTACACTGTGGGGACATATAGTGTACAGGTGACTGTAGGAGGATTATACTTTGTGGGGGCACATGGAAAGATGATTGGGAATGGGCGGAGTCAACTTAGAAGTGGGTGGAGCTAAATTTGCCATGGCGTGGCCCTCTAGCATAGTTTCAATTTCTTATGCGGCCCCATGGGAAAATTAATTGCCCACCCCTGGTCTAAGGTATAAGCCACTCAGCAGACTACTGTCAGGGCCCACAGGACAGTTCAAGGCAGACTCATGGAATATTAATTTCTATCAGTCAGTGGTCTGTAAAATTCCTCTCAGATCCAAGGCTGATGTAATGTATTCCTCACTAGTGGTGGATGGTTTCATTATTCGGGAGTGATGATACCACCCACAGCACTGAGTTCTCTTTCTAACATTACACTTGAATCTGGACAAAATAGTATACCTATGGTAAACTGGGCCAGTTCCTGCCACCGGTCCATCTTGCTGGCCCAGAAGTCCCTGAATTTGTCCATATTGTCTTTATCGTGAGGGTATAAAACATGGTGATCTAGTAGTTATGCCTTTGCTTGTCGCTAACAATACTCTAAACACTATGAAAGCAACAAAGTATGATGCGTGCCACCATGTGCACAGACCCAGAGGCCGGCCATGATTGGTCTTGGCCAGTATGATCGTCGTCATTGTATAATCCTACTAATATTATAAGTGTGAAAGTTTGTGTGTTTGGATGTTTGGATGTTTGTGAGTTTGGATGTTTGTTCCTCAATCACGCTAAAATGCCTGGACGGATTTGCGTGCAATTTTCCACAAACATAGTTTTCCCTTAGGATTGAGTCACAGGCTACTTTTGGTGCCACTAAACAACATGGCTTCCTAGCAGGAGACTCACAAAAGCAGGACTCCTAGCCCCAGCTATAGACTCTCACACACTGCCTGGCATTTCCTGCCTCAACCTGCCTGCACACTCCTTACTGTCACCTCAGGAGTAGCCCTCACTCTACTCACTCACATTTACATATAGCTTTCCACTATATAACACATCACATTGTCTGTATCACTACATACACAATACAACACATCACATTGTCTGTATCACTACATACACAATACAACACATCACATTGTCTGTAGCACTACATACACAATACAACACATCACATTGTCTGTATCACTACCTACACAATACAACAGATCACATTGTCTGTATCACTACATACACAATACAACACATCACATTGTCTGTATCACTACATACACAATACAACACATCACATTGTCTGTATCACTACATACACAATACAACACATCACATTGTCTGTATCACTACATACACAATACAACACATCACATTGTCTGACACAATACAACACATCACTGTCTGTATCACTACATACACAATACAACACATCACATTATCTGTATCACGACATACACAATACAACACATCACATTGTCTGTATCACGACATACACAATACAACACAACACATTGTCTGTATCACGACATACAGAATACAACACATCACATTGTCTCTACCATGACATACACAATACAACACATCACATTGTCTGTATCACGACATACACAATATAACACATCACATTGTCTGTATCACTACATACACAATATAACACATCACATCACATTTGCTATCCCACCAAACTTTTTAAAGCACTTTTACAGTTTCACACGTCTGTGTTCGCCCAATTCTCAAATCACCGCAGACGAAGTCGCGGGTAAAAGCTAGTTATACATATAAGGGTTAGCCTCATCCCTGGCTGTGAAATATCAACACCCCCCTCTACATCCACATCTCTCCTTCTCTTCCTCTTGTTCAAGTCCACAACCACCACAACCCATAACTATAACCTGTATCCTCTTGTACTTAAGAATATTTGTGTGGGTCCCCAACAACCCCAAGCTGGTGATGATAACCAGGATGTGGAACCTATTCTTCGTCTTCCATCCTTATTGCATGAGTGTGTTTACTGTAATACATATATATTGAAGGAATGAAATTACTGAAACGGCAATGTACACCTGAGTTGCATTTCAATCCAAAGGCGTAGTGCCATTAAATTTGGACTGTATCCATATACAGGAACATGTAACACGAAAGCAGATAAACACGTCTGACACATGTACTTTCCCCACTTTAAGGCTAGGTTCCCATCTGTTTTGGAGTCTCCATAAGAGATTCCACCTAAAATCGGCAGAGAGAAAAGTCATGCAAGGAGGACTTTTCTCTCCAATGGTTTCGGTATAAAACAAGGTGGACTCCATCATAGTCTATGGATGTCCGCAGGTAAGTGTTTTTTAAGTGGACAGCCATCTTTCAGATCCCCATGCAGAACCAAACACTAATGTGAACCTAGCATAAGGCAGTAGACAGTAAGGCAGTTTCAGCAAGATTTTAAGCACACATTGATCCAGAGTTTTTATACTGACTGCCAGATTTGGAGTCAGGAAGGAATTTTTTCCCCTGAAATAGGGCAATTGGCATGAGCCTCATGGGGTTTTTTGCATTCCCCTGGATCAACACTGTAAGGGTTGTAGGATTTTAGGTTGGACTTGATGGACTGATGTCTTTATCCAACCTCATCAACTATGTAACTATGTATGTCATGGCACAACCTAGGTACTTAATAAAATGACTTACTGAGTTGGATGTAGAAGAAGATTGTTGGCCTGAACATATCCAGACTTCATCACTACTTTCCAATAAATACCTTTGGAATAAATTGAAAAGCCATCTGCAAGCTACAGTAAGGCCACATTGCATATTGTAATGTGCAAAGTCAACATGGACTATCTTGTTTTTTCTCAGTATAGGTAGACATCAAATACACATTAGATGGTTGGCTGCTCCCGCTGAAATTGTCCATTTTAACTTCACAATACAATAGACTGGTCTTTTAGAATGCAATGACCTTGCGACACAATATTTCCCCATACAATATTTGTGTCTGGACCATTGCAACCTTGGCTGGAGGTTCAACCGAAACAGGATGGTCAATTCACTGGTACAACCACCTCATTAGTGATTGACTGACTAATAGCACCTCTCTGCAGTATAATGCAGTACTACATGTTATATACTTCTCATTACTTATTCCAGTTCCTTTGGACACTAGGTAAGAACATATAATTTTTTTGGTGCATTATTCGGTGTACTTTTCAGGACTCTGAAAAAACTCCTGTCACTATCATAGAAAGTGATTTATGGTTTCTGGATTATCTATATTAGTTATCAGAGTTTTCTTCCATATCCTTTTCTTTTTGGGGTCTTTGGAACCAATTACTAGTTTTTCATAGAGTTATGGTCTCAGGTTACATTGGTTTCAACTTACAATGGTCATTGAAACTTATGGCGCCACTGTATATTTTTACTTTATGTAGAAAAACATTTATAGTTTTAAAGACAGTCCAGTGACATTAATGTGACCAGTCCACCTTTCAAAATCCAGAATAACCACCTTTGGCAGAGCGGACCGCTGCGAGACGTGCAGGAAGAGAGGGGATGTTGTGATGATGATCACTGGGATGTTGAGCCATGCCAACTCCAGTGTCGTGGCTATCTGCACTAGCTTACGCGGTTGAGCATCTATGGCGTGAACAACCCAATCGAGGTGGTCCCACAGATTCTCGATTGGGTTCAAGTCCGGGGAATTTACTGGCCAAGGAAGTACGATGAATTCATCCTGGTGCTCCTTGAACCACGCACGTACACTGCAAGCTTTATGACATGTGGCATTGTCCTGCTGGTAGATGTCATCATCCTGAGGAAAAACATTTCGCATGTAGGGGTGAACATGGTCCGCAAGGATAGATGCATACTTGTGTTGATCCAATGTGCCTTGCACAATGATGAGTGTACCCAGATGGCTGATGACACGTGCCTTCTGCAATTGGTTATTTAGCGTTGACGTCAAAAGTAGGTGGTGCTCACATTAATATGACTGGACTGTGTATAAAGAACATCTAACATACAGGGTGAGGCAACATGAAGAATTCGCCTCACTGAACGATCGTAAATTCCTAGGGCAGATGCATGTTTGCGCGTAGAAAGCAGTGGGGAATGCAAGAATGAAGCTCTCACTTCCTCAATGTTCTTAGTTGATCTGATGGGCCAAAGGACTCCAGTTCTTCATCTTGTCACACTGGTGGTTTGTCTGAACGTAGTGACCCATGTAATAATTGATTTCTGGTCCGGGACAGGGCGCAATGTGGCTGCATTGAAGCAATTTTGGAAGGTGCACTGGGTTTCGATCACAGAAAATCGCTTGATGGGAAACGAACGTTCCTCACTGTTCTAATGCATGATGGTGCTTGACTGGGGTAGGGAACAAAACTTTAGAACCACTCCTGTTGAATGAGACTACTCCTGCCCCGCTATGTCCTCTATCACCAGAATGGCGCGCATTTCAAAAAAGGAAGTCCTGTTGTCTCACCCTGTATATGGAAACATCTCTAACATCAATAGCTTATATAAAACCATCTATAGGTTCACTACACCAAGAATTTATCACTATTACCTGGAACCCATGTTGGAAATCATGTCTATGGGATTAGTTAGCCCTTACGGTTTTCTCGGAAAGCATCAAACATCGAAGGCATTATGCCTGTTCTCCATCCATTACAAACTGAGCATTTTCGGGGCAGAACAGTCAATTTCCCAAGAAAGTTGAATAATAAGCCTTGTTAGCTGTTACACGTTTTAGACTACGACTTTCCAGTAAGAAGAACACGACTATAGCATTTAACAAATACACTTTGTACAGTTTAAAGGAAACTCCTCAGCTCTCCCGCTGCTCCCGATGTCGAGCATTAGAAGAGTAAAAAATAGAATAGAGTTATTGCCACGGCTGTGAAAAGCAGGCTTAATGAAACCCCCTGAAGAGGGACCACTACTCCAAAACTCAGCAACGCATTCAGGCTAACTTCAATCTGGAGCTGGCGAGCCACTCACCGCACATAAACGCTGAATGCATTGTTTAAAAATTGGAGCCGGGCTATAAAATATAAATCACCTTTACAAAGAGCTTTATTGCTCGGCCCAAATTGTTCTACATTGAACAAATAAATTACAAACATCAGGGTTCTTCAAAAGGCAGGAGTTGTACAATTTGTGCAAACCATGGGAGTCAGAACAGGAACATTAAGAAAGCTGATACACGGGAGAACTGAATTCACCCATGAACACAATTCATTCTTCTCTCATCTGTGCATATATTTCAGGTCACGCAGTCAGGATGTATTATTTTATTTACTTTGCCGTTTTAATGAACACGCTTCACAGTTCTCTGCACAAGCTTATTTTAATCTTTTAAAGGGAACCCAATCTGCTTGGTATCGAAAAGATGGACTTGTGATGGTGGAAGGTAAAGTGATAGACCAAGGGCAATGAGCGCCAATCTCATCCCATGACTAGGGTGCATAATCCTTATGCAACTTAATGTGGGACACCACACGATGGAAAGTGCAGAGAAATTTGTGGTTTCTCTTCACTTTACGGCCCTGTGTGCGCATCCCGACCATGGGTTAAGCCTCATAAATGAGCCATTGTTGTCCAGTATGCAGCATTGTCCCAACAAAAATTAAGGTAAACAGGCTCAGGTCAAGTTACAGACTACAATAGGATCCTTGGGTTCTGGCATCTATGTATAAGGGGTGCAAAGATCCTGAAGCTGGAAGGGAACCAATGTCTTTCTGTCCCATATGATGACACCTGTATAATAGATGTATGTGGTATGAGGGGTCAACAGGTTACCAGAGAATCCACCAATGAACTCAGACTCTACTGCAATGATAGTCCACATTTGAACAATACTATGGTCTAGTAGAACAGACTACAGTAGAATCATTGGGTTCTGGTATCTATATATAAGGAGTGCAAAGATCCTGAAGCTCAAAGGGAACCAACAACTTTCTGTCCCATATGAAGACACCAATATAATAGATGGTATGTGGTGCGAGGGGTCAAAGTTGCAGACAAGTGTTAGACTGGCCCATCAGGGTACCAGAGAACCCACCATTGGACTCAGACTCTACCACAATGATAGTCCACATTTGAACAATACTATAGTCTAGTTCCTAGTTTGGGCGCCAAATTAATCTTATCTGGTTTGCCCAATGAACTTCAATCCAACACCGGTTGCAAATTTGCTTGAAGCTCGGTAGATTGAAATCGCGTCCTTCAGTCTACATTTTATTTGATGATCTAATATTTATTATTACAAGTGATTTTAGACAAGAAAAGCGAACTACAAATACAAGCACTAATGAATTCATGGGTGACACCGGGTCATATAAGTCCCTCGACAAATTTTTGAGAATAATTAAAATCTTGATCCTTCTGTGACCGATTGTGATAGTCAACACACAAACCAAAATCGAATCCTTTGAAAACTAATAACATCTCGGTGCATTAGAAACAGAATGAAATGTTCAGCACCAGGCTTTCAGCCAGACGCATTTAAGGTCTTGGACCAATTTGACTTTTCACTCAGTGGTCAATGGCCAGAATAGATCAGGTGTTTTAAGTACATTCAGCTTGTATCGAAATTAGCAGCTGTTGCCTGCAGTGAAAGGCTGGGAATAAGGGAGTTGGAGTAAATAACTTGTTCGTAAAATAGGAGGAATAACTTTAGACATAGCTTAGGAGTTTTTTAACCTGTTGATGCATAAAGGATACCTTTTACCAATACTTGTGTATAGGCAATCCATAGATAATATATATAGATGCATTGAGAGAAGATTAATGAAAAAAATAAAATAAAATAATGGTTAATAAAATGGTTAATAAAATGTAAAAAAATGCATAATACATGAGTTTTTGTTAACTTAAAGGGGTTTTACAGGCAAAAACAAGTTATTTTAGTTCTATTAATGGGTTAATAATCGCTCCAAAATACCTTTAGCAGTGTTTTGAGTGATTTCTGGGAGCTCCTGGTATCCTCTGCATTTGTTTACATACTTCCCTAGCCTACAACTCCCATGATCCCACTCTCACTCCCTCTCTCAAACCCTCTCCCTCTTTTCTTAGCTAGCCCATGAACTGCTAGACCTATCTATCTATCTATCTATCTATCTATCTATCTATCTATCTATCTATCTATCTATCTATCTGTCTGTCTGTCTGTCTGTCTGTCTGTCTGTCTGTCTGTCTGTCTGTCTGTCTGTCTGTCCATCCATCTATCTACCTACCTAACTCAGCCCCAATCCACCCCCCCCAAACCATACTTACCTGTCTTCTGTGTCCTGAAGATCATTTTCTTTGATCCTAACAGCTTTTTCTTCTGTAGACTTCTTGTGCATGCGTGGTATAAGCTCTTCGCTTCGGTTGGCCACCGTTCTATAAAGCTCTATTGCAGAAGCGGAGGACGTGCCGCTTGGTGCCAGAAGAATGAAGATGGGTAAGTATGAGAGGGATGGGGGGACAGGGCTAAGAGGGAGAGTATTGGTGATGTTTTGTTTCCAGAAAAGCGGAAACAGAACGTCAATTAAATTAAAAGTTAAACATTTTGGAAATAGTGATCTTAGTGATAGGTTGCCAATGAAAACGAATATAAATACATTATTTTTCTATGGTCACAAAAATCTGCCATGATGTCCCTATTGTGGTTGGGTTATCTTCTCATACATGTAGTGTATTCCTGATAACCAGCCATGATGTGGTCAAGTTATCTTCTCATACATGTAGTGTCCTCCTGATAACCAGCCATGGTGTCCTTATTGTGGCCGGGTTATCTTCTCATACATGTAGTGTCCTCCTGATAACCAGCCATGATGTCCTTATTGTGGTCAGGTTATCTTCTCATACATGTAGTGTCCTCCTGATAACCAGCCATGATGTCCTTATTGTGGTCGGGTTATCTTCTCGTACATGTAGTGTCCACCTGATAACCAGCCATGATGTCCTTATTGTGTCCAGGTTATCTTCTCATACATGTAGTGTCCTCCTGATAACAAGCCATGATGTCCTTATTGTGGTCAGGTTATCTTCTCATACATGTAGTGTCCTCCTGATAACCAGCCATGATGTCCTTATTGTGGACAGGTTATCTTCTCATACCTGTAGTGTCCTCCTGATAACCAGCCATGATGTCCTTATTGTGGACAGGTTATCTTCTCATACATGTAGTGTCCTCCAGATAACCAGCCATGATGTCCTTATTGTGGTTGGGTTATCTTCTCATACATGTAGTGTCCCTGCCCAATAATCTGTCCACGATAAGGACTTCATAGCTAGCATAGAAAGTTCCTGCATGGTCGGAACCATTGGCAATAGCCTGTTACTACTATGACGGTTAGAGAAAATATATAAACTCTGCAAATGTTGTAATTATTTATATTTGCAAAAATTTTCAAATTTTAATTATCTGCAAGTTTAAATTAAACATGGTTCTGTTCATGAGAAAACCCCTTTAAGATATTTAGTTTAAAAAATGAAAGAAATTAGAATGATTCAGATTGTGGCTATGAAAAGACAGATGTAATTATCACATTGGTTACCATAACAAAACAAAAAAAATTAATATTGTAAGACAAATTTCCGAAAATGTGCTAGATATTACTACCACAGGCCGTTCACACATTTAGGGGTGAAAATTAGTATAGAAATATGACTACTACAAAGCTTAGTGTTTTAAAAATACATAGGGTTTTTGTATCTATTCACATGGCTGGAATCCATGAGTGAGCTAAACTTTTTTATTTTTTTAGTAAAATTGAATTTTTATTTATTTATTTGACACACACAGGCTTTAACATTAGACATTATACACAATCCAGTCACATTAATGTGACCACCTGTCAAAATCCAGAATAACCACCTTTGGCAGAGCGGACCGCTGCGAGACCTGCAGGAAGAGAGGGGATGTTGTGATGATGTCACTGGGATGTTGAGCCATGCCGACTCCAGTGCCGTGGCCAGCTGTGCTAGGTTATGAGGATGAGCATCCATGACACGAACAACCCGATCGAGGTGGTCCCACAGATTCTCGATTGGGTTCAAGTCTGGGGAATTTGCTGGCCAAGGGAGTATGGTAAACTCATCCTGGTGCTCCTCGAACCACGCACGTACACTGCGAGCTTTATGACACGTCGCCTTGTAGATGCCATCATCCTGAGGAAAAACAATTCGCATGTAGGGGTGAACATGGTCCGCAAGGATAGATGCATACTGGTGTTGATCCATCGTGCCTTTCACAATGATGAGTGCACCCAGATGGCTGATGACACGTGCCTTCTGTGATTGGTTATTTAACGTTGATGTCAAAGTAGGCAGTGGTCACATTAATATGGATGGACTGTGTAGTCATCCATTGGTGGTGATGAGGAACTACTGACAAGTAGATAAAATTAATATCTTGATATGCACTAAAATTGGTTCTGCACTCCTTTTTCCTACTACAACTTCTCTATAGGCACATGTCCTATGTGGACTGTCATAGAGACAGGCTGGACTAAAGAGAACCTTTCACCACTTCCACCAACTCCAACTCCTTACATCCTTCAATAGGCGATGCCAGTGGCGGATCCAGGGTTTGCGGGGCCCTGGGCAATTGACTTTGGCAGGGCCCTACTTACTGGGGGTCCCGCACTTCTAACCTGTACTTCCCAACTGTTGAAGACTAGAAAGAGGGAACAAAACGTGTGGCGCACGCAGCAAATTAGGCCCCGCCCACTTTTATGTTGATTCCACCCATTCTCATTCAATTTTCATGTGATTCCACACAGTATAATCCTCCTACACTCACCCGTAAATTATATCTCCCCCCCATTTTCATATACACCCTTCATCTACCCCTAGTTTCATGTCCCCCCCTCTATCTCTGTCCCCAGTTTCATGCCATTTTATCTGTCCCAGTGCCATGCTGTTCTCCCCCTCCATCTGCCCCAGTGTCATGCTGTTCTCCCCCCCTTCATCTGCCCCAGTGTCATGCCGTTCTCCCCCCCTTCATCTGCCCCAGTGTCATGCCGTTCTCCCCCCTCCATCTGCCCCAGTGTCATGCTGTTCTGTCCCCCCCTTCATCTGCCCCAGTGCCATGCCGTTCTCCCCGGAGCTCAGCGTTAAAGCAGGAGCTGAGCTGTGACAGCTCCTGCTTTAAACTACCGCCGATGAGCCGAATACATAGGCGTTTAAAACAGGAGCTGTCAGCTCCTGCTTTAACGCTGAGCTCAGTTGGAATCGGGACATGCCGACCGGGACCATTTTGTTAGGTCCCGGCCGCGCCGCGGGGCCCCGCTAAGCGCGGGGCCCCGGGCGGTTGCCCAGCTCGCCCGGCCCTGGATCCGCCCCTGGGCGCTGCTCCAGTGATTATGGTACAGTTGCAATGTATTTTCTAGTTCAGAAACCAATATGCAAATTAGTCTCTCTACTGCCAGGTGGGCAGTCCTGGGCTGGAGCAGACAGACAGGGACCACCCACTTGACACTAGACAGTTTAACTGTGTTGAAAATAACAGGTGCTCAGGAATGGTGGGAGCTAGAGAAAAAAATCCAACTGTGCCGGAATCAGTGGAGCAGCTAATAAAGAATACAAAAAATAGCTGTTTGGAGGATCAACTCCAATTGCAAAGGATGAGGCAGACAGGAGATGGTAGAAGTCAGGGTGACAAAAACAGTGCCTCAGAGGACTGAGACCTCTAATGCACCAAATGCATATTTTGAATAATAATTCTAAGTTGTTTTTCTCCAAATTTACAATAGTCACATACCTAAGAGACGTATAATATTTATCACTGTAATGTGCTATGTATTACGGTGTTGACAGTTGAGTAATAGTATAGCGGATGACAGGAACGGGTTAATGTGATTTTTAGAGATGAGCGAACACTAAAATGTTCGAGGTTCGAAATTCGATTCGAACAGCCGCTCACTGTTCGAGTGTTCGAATGGGTTTCGAACCCCATTATAGTCTATGGGGAACATAAACTCGTTAAGGGGGAAACCCAAATTCGTGTCTGGAGGGTCACCAAGTCCACTATGACACCCCAGGAAATGATACCAACACCCTGGAATGACACTGGGACAGCAGGGGAAGCATGTCTGGGGGCATAAAAGTCACTTTATTTCATGGAAATCCCTGTCAGTTTGCGATTTTCGCAAGCTAACTTTTCCCCATAGAAATGCATTGGCCAGTGCTGATTGGCCAGAGTACGGAACTCGACCAATCAGCGCTGGCTCTGCTGGAGGAGGCGGAGTCTAAGATCGCTCCACACCAGTCTCCATTCAGGTCCGACCTTAGACTCCGCCTCCTCCGGCAGAGCCAGCGCTGATTGGCCGAAGGCTGGCCAATGCATTCCTATGCGAATGCAGACTTAGCAGTGCTGAGTCAGTTTTGCTCAACTACACATCTGATGCACACTCGGCACTGCTACATCAGATGTAGCAATCTGATGTAGCAGAGCCGAGGGTGCACTAGAACCCCTGTGCAAACTCAGTTCACGCTAATAGAATGCATTGGCCAGCGCTGATTGGCCAATGCATTCTATTAGCCCGATGAAGTAGAGCTGAATGTGTGTGCTAAGCACACACATTCAGCACTGCTTCATCACGCCAATACAATGCATTAGCCAGTGCTGATTGGCCAGAGTACGGAATTCGGCCAATCAGCGCTGGCTCTGCTGGAGGAGGCGGAGTCTAAGGTCGGACCTGAATGGAGACTGGTGTGGAGCGATCTTAGACTCCGCCTCCTCCAGCAGAGCCAGCGCTGATTGGCCGAATTCCGTACTCTGGCCAATCAGCGCTGGCCAATGCATTCTATTAGCTTGATGAAGCAGAGTGTGCACAAGGGTTCAAGCGCACCCTCGGCTCTGATGTAGCAGAGCTGAGGCTGCACAAGGGTTCAAGCGCACCCTCGGCTCTGATGTAGGAGAGCCGAGGGTGCACTTGAACCCTTGTGCACCCTCAGCTCTGCTACATCAGAGCCGAGGGTGCGCTTGAACCCTTGTGCACACTCTGCTTCATCAAGCTAATAGAATGCATTGGCCAGCGCTGATTGGCCAATGTATTCTATTAGCCTGATGAAGTAGAGCTGAATGTGTGTGCTAAGCACACACATTCAGCTCTACTTCATCAGGCTAATAGAATACATTGGCCAATCAGCGCTGGCCAATGCATTCTATTAGCTTGATGAAGCAGAGTGTGCACAAGGGTTCAAGCGCACCCTCGGCTCTGATGTAGCAGAGCTGAGGGTGCACAAGGGTTCAAGTGCACCCTCGGCTCTCCTACATCAGAGCCGAGGGTGCGCTTGAACCCTTGTGCAGCCTCGGCTCTGCTACATCAGAGCCGAGGGTGCGCTTGAACCCTTGTGCACACTCTGCTTCATCAAGCTAATAGAATGCATTGGCCAGCACTGATTGGCCAGAGTACGGAATTCGGCCAATCAGCGCTGGCCAATGCATCCCTATGGGAAAAAGTTTATCTCACAAAAATCACAATTACACACCCGATAGAGCCCCAAAAAGTTATTTTTAATAACATTCCCCCCTAAATAAAGGTTATCCCTAGCTATCCCTGCCTGTACAGCTATCCCTGTCTCATAGTCACAAAGTTCACATTCTCATATGACCCGGATTTGAAATCCACTATTCGTCTAAAATGGAGGTCACCTGATTTCGGCAGCCAATGACTTTTTCCAATTTTTTTCAATGCCCCCGGTGTCGTAGTTCCTGTCCCACCTCCCCTGCGCTGTTATTGGTGCAAAAAAGGCGCCAGGGAAGGTGGGAGGGGAATCGAATTTTGGCGCACTTTACCACGTGGTGTTCGATTCGATTCGAACATGGCGAACACCCTGATATCCGATCGAACATGTGTTCGATAGAACACTGTTCGCTCATCTCTAGTGATTTTTGATAAGATATTTTGCTCTGCTCACTTTTTGTGGTGGTGTATGTGACACAGTCTGGAAGGAGAATTTTTGGATGGGCCTTGTATCTACAACCAAGTGTATATGATTCAGGCTTGGCATCCTTTTTGGAACTTAAAGCCCCCAAACCTTGGAATTGAATGTAATTCTTTGCTTTTGATAACTAAAGGGGAAGAGAAATAACACACCATTGAAAGAGAGACTACCAAAACTAGAGAAACACTATCTGACCCGGAGAGAACCCAGTGATGTCCATAGTCAGGTAGATGGTGACACAAGAGGTAGCAGGGGCAGCATCGGAGGTAGCATTGTTTATACAGACAATTATGTGATAGAGGTTACTGTTACACAAACATAAAACTGTATGAGCCATCACCAGTTGTGTCCTTTAACATGCAGGTCATGCCTGGACATAGAGTTAGCCTGAAATGGCATCATATTATGTGGGGTACTGTGGGAGCGGGGACAGAGGAGGGTTTGTTTTAGGGATTCTAATTACGGTACAGAAGGGTTTACATTAAGAATTGTCATAGGCCTGTCTGATAAGATGTGTCTTTAGTTTTCTCTTGAAACTGTAGAAATTGGGAGTTAATCTGATTGTCCAGGGTAGAGCATTCCAGAGAAGTGGTGCAGCTCAGGAGAAGTCTTGTATACGAGCGTGGGAGGTTCTGATAATAGAGGATGTAAGTGTTAGGTCATTGAATGAGCGGAGAGCACGGGTTGGGCGGTAGACAGAGATGAGGGAGGAAATGTAGGGAGGTGCGGCATTATGGAGAGCCTTGTGGATGAGGGAGATAACTTTATATTTTATTCTATAATGAATAGGCAGCCAATGTAGCGACTGGCACAGACCAGAGGCCTCGCTGTAGCGTCTAGCCTGGTAGATGAGCCTGGCCGCTGCATTCAGAATAGATTGTAGAGGGGAGAGTTTAGTGAGGGGAAGACCGATTAGTAAGGAGTTACAGTAGTCAAGGCGAGAATGAATCAGAGAGACAATAAGTGTCTTTAGTGTATCTCTGGTGAGGAAAGGGCGTATTCTGGAGATGTTTTTGTGGTGGAGGTGACATGAGCGTGCGAATGATTGGAGGTTTGGTGGACACAAATACAGTTATCCTATAACCAACAGTGACCGACTACTACTACCATCCTCTGCGCACCCCGGGTTACTGTATTTTTTGTCCATTCACAGTCTATGGGGCAAGTTTGATAAAAAGAAGCACTTTCTCGTAAAGAAGTGAGTGAAATTGTGTTGGAAGTTGGAATCGACAGGAAAGAAAGCTGTTCCAGAGTGATACTTTCCTTCTAAGTAGGTCACCCAGACAGAGTGCTATTTCACCTCTAAGTAGGACATTTTGTGGCCGCCTCCACCGCAATACATTATTGTATTCCTTTAGCGACAAATTGATGCAGCTTTTAGTAGAAAAAATAGTTGTGACTCCAAGACGTACCTTCAATACAACTTCACAGAAGGTCAGCTACCACAAGTAGAAAATGCCCGACAGCCTGATCTGACACACCACCGGGTGGTCTCGTACTGTCGGAAAGACCAGCCAGAAAATTAGCACATTACCTAGGATGACACTTTATCTCGGCAACTCATAAAATAACTTCAATGTGACCTTGAATAAAATGAGAGATCCTGTAATTACTCCTGAAAAAGGAATGAAAGAACAATGATTATATAATAGGAATTAGAAAAGCATGTATACATATGCAGAAATCTACAGTATACGCCCTACTAAGACAGAGAAGATAAGTGATGGCTCATCTAATTCCCCTCCGCACCTCATCAGGCCCCTCATTGCTTACAAGTAACTTGTACCAAGCACCAATGGTAAGAAGTGAGAAAATTGAGGTGTAAGCTGTAATATACAGTATATATAACTAGCTTTTACCCGTGACTTCTTCTGCGGAACCCCGACCCCCTGCAGGACCCACCTGGAGCGGTGCGCAGGCTTGTTCCTTTGCGTTGTGTCCGCATCGGGCCCTTCCTACACCTGTGGGTCCATGGACCCTCGGGGACCACCATGCGGCCCGCTGGGACTGTTTACCTCCTCTCCCTCCTGGCGCCCGCCACCCCCCTTTCGCCCTACCCGCTTCCCCATGTGGTCACTTCTTCCTCCTACCCCGTGCCCCTTTGCCCCCCAGGAATGTGCCCCTTCTCCCCCTAACCCCATGCCCCCTTCTCCCGTGTTACCTACTCCGTGTCCCCTTTTCCCCCACTACCCCATGTCCCCTTCCCCCATCTGACCTACCCCGTGCCCCCCCACCCTGCGGCCCGCTGGAACTCTTTACCTGGTCTCCCTCCTGGCGCCCACCACCCCCCCTTTGTCCCTACCCGCTTCCCCATGTGGTCACTCCTTCCTCCTACCCCATGCCCCCTTCCCCCGTCTTACCTACCCCGTGCCTCCTTTTCCCCCCACCAGACCCTGCCGACCGTGTGTCCCCTTTCCCCCTACCAACCTGTGGCCCCGTCCTCACCACACCCTGGGCTTCCCGTGCACTGATGTTCCGACTTGTGGTGTCCAGAAAGGGCAGACACTGCAGGACAGCTGGCCGAACTGGCATTCCAGAGCGCGGTGCAGGCAACCCCCTGTCTGACCGCGACAGAGTACTTCGATCCCATGGTGAGGCCACACAGGTGGGGCAGCGTATTGACTTGTCGCAGGACGCTCCGGACCTCTCAGAGATGCCATGTTGGTGTGGACGGCGGCCGGACAATATCTCTGCCCACATAGAGAAGCGGCACCCAATCAGGTGAGCTGCTGAAAGTGCTGGGATGACATCATCCCAGGTCCTACAGCGAATTGAACCGCGAGAAGCACCAGGCACGGGAGGGAATTGCAGTGGTGTACGGGAATTCCATGTAGGCTATCGTTCAATCCGGGACCCAAGGTATGTATGTGCGCAATTTCAGACCAATCTGTTCGCCCGTGTAGGTGTGAGATGAGGAACAAACATCCAAACATCCAAACACACATTCACCTTTATAATATTAGTAGGATATATATTTATATCTCATATATATATATATATATATATATATATATATATATATATATATATATAAAATACTACAGAAACAAGATCTTGTCTTGCTAGAAGTGACTGCAGGTGAAAATATGAGAAATTTCTGCAGTCATATGTGACCCGAATAAGCAGATACTTCTGAATCTAGACATTACATTGACCAAGAGCAGAAAAGTAATGTGGTTTTGTAACAATCGTCTACTGTTTTGTGCATACAGGTGCTATGCGTACGGTTCGCCTCTCCGTTGTTTGGGGCCCCCACCAGATCCGAACAACGCAGAGAAAGAGTTCATGTGAACCTAGTCTTACTTTGAAGAACAAAAGGGTCCACTTTTAATTTAAACTCTATGGAGCTCCAAGAACACCTGCAGCAAGATCTTGGATATCATCGGGCAGTCCTCAATGTAATACCGTAATATCATCTACAGTCTCCGTTGCCTCTAAAGCTAATCATACATAAGTAATCAATAGAGATGAGCGAGTAGTATTCGATCGAATATTACGGTATTCAAAATACTCGTACTCGATCGAGTACCACTCGCTATTCGAATGGAAAAGTTCGATGCAGAACCAGCATTGATTGGCCGAATGCTATACAGTCGGCCAATCAACACTGGTTGTTCTCCTACCTTTAGAAGTCTTCTCCTTGCAGCTTCCCCGCGGCGTCTTCCGGCTCTGAATTCACTCTGCCAGGCATCGGGCCTGGGCAGAGCCGACTGCGCATGTCTGCTTGTAGTGTGGGCATGCGCAGTCGGCTCTGCCCAGGCCCGATGCCTGGCAGAGTGAATTCAGAGCCGGAAGATGCCGCGGGGACGCTGCACGGAGAAGACTTCTCGGAGGATCCAGCCTGACTCTCACTCGTGGACTTGGTAAGTATAATTTTATCGAATGTTGCCTACCCCTGAAACGAGCATTTTCCCCCCATAGACTATAATGGGGTTCGATATTCGATTCCAGAAGTCGAATATTGAGGGGCTACTCGAAACGAATATTGAATCTCAAACATTTTACTGTTCGCTCATCTCTAGTCATGACGCTTGAATCTAAGGCTAAGTTTACAAGGGGGTGAACTTAGCCTTAGATTCAAGCATCATGACATAGCGGGTTTTGGCACTGAGAGTGACGCGGGGAACCGCATCACTCTCGGGTCAAAACCCACCTGTCACAACTGTCCTCCACCTGGAGTCGGCTCAAATGAATGGGCCGACTATGGAAGTAAGGGCAGCCCACTTCTTTTTTCCGTGAGCACTGATGTCATGGCGCTTGAGTCTAATGGACATGTGGGCACGCTCATATCATAGCGCTTGAGTCTAATAGTCAAGATGCTCTTTACGCACCTTCCTTATAGAACCCAGAACATGATAACCCCCACAAAAATGGGTTTGGATGAACCCTGAATTTTTTGAGAATTGAAACTGATCTCAACTCATTCTCAACCATTTTGCTCATCCCTTGCTCCCCATCATCCATGGTGGGTGCTTGCTCAGTACACTAAAGGTCCACAGGCTTCCAGTTACCCAGGCACATCTAGTGCCCCCTACTGGTTAACAATACATAAATAACATCGCAATACAATACTGTACAGAGATCAAAGTGCCATAAAGTACATAAATAGTATACATTATACCCGCCCATTCATATACATGTATACACCTACACCCTAATGTTTCTTACTCTCATTTTCTCCTACAGTATATACATAGGACTATTATGTTTCGGAGCTGTTTCTATTCTTGAGTTTCTCGCTTGTGAATTTTACATAATGTTCAGCCTTCGCTGCGAGAACTTTTATTAGATGTTGTTTACGTATCACATCTGTAGCCGATAATTAGAGCAAAGTGCAATAGACAGAGCAGTGAGGATTGCGAGAAAATCGGGTTTTGCACAGGGCACGCTGAAAGGGAAAATTCACGGTCTTTACCAGCATGTGGCATGATAGACTGATGTATTTATATGCGTGTCACTAGCTTATAATAACTGTTATCAGAGGTTCTGTTGAATCCATCTCACTTCACAGGACATTTTAATAAAAGAAGATATAGATTCTGCCTTCCGAGCGGTGAAGATAGAAAATTAGTCATTTCTCTTTCGGTGTCTTACCTATGCTACATTTAATTTCATATGACTTTCAAATCACTTGCCATGCTGAAAAGATGAAAGGTAAGAATGTATTTCATCCATAGATTTAATATTTCATATTATTGACTGCGCTGAAAGTCAAAGGAGATCTCCGGCTGGGGGGTCGTACAAATTATCACCACTCCCGGGTAGGGTTGAGCCGATCTTGACTTTTCAGGATCGATTTTGAAATCCGCTTTCCGATCATTTTTCATTTGATCCCGATCTCGATCCCAATTCCCATCCCAATGCAAGTCAATGGGATTTTTTTACTAATCGGAGATCGGATTTTAAAAACAATCCTATTCACTATACAGCATGGAATCTAACAATTGAACGCTTTAATTGTTAGAATCCACGCTATGTAGTGATTTTTTTTAATCACTAAGTAGCCAGAGGATTTTTAAAAAATTTTCTGGCTACTTAGTCCCCCCTGGTGACCACTTACCTGCAGAGATGGCTGGTCCGGTGCCCGGTGTTCTCGTTCTTCTTCGCCTCCCTGCCCCCGCCTCCCAGGTTAGGAGAGTGTGGGCGGGTACAGGGTGGGGAGACGTGACGTTTCCCCTCCCAGTACCCGCCCACATTCTCCTAAGCCACAAGCCCCGCCTTTTTCCTAGCTCTTTAACACTAACCTGGGAGGTGGGGGCAGTGAGGCGAAGAAGAATGAGAACACCGGGCACCGGACCAGCCATCTCTGCAGGTAAGTAGCTAATAGAGATGTTAGCTAGTCTCCCATTAGAATGAATAGACGCGCCGGCGTGCAGGGGGTTAAGGCTGTGTGCCGGATGCTTCCATTCATTCCTATGGAACCGCAGCGGAGCCTTCACACTGAGTATACACTCCGCTCAGAATGAGCAACACGCTCATTATATGGCGTCGCAGCAAGCTGCTGAGATGCCGCAACAATCATGGGCACAGCACGAGGAACAATTTCAGCGGCAGACCAGCTTGAGAGTTGCCGAAATGCCGGAGCATTCGGATCATCAACACCAACAACACGCTCATTATATGGTTTCCCAGTGAGCTGCTGAGAAGCCAGAACAATCACGGGCACAGCGCAAGGAACAAGTTCAGCAGCAGGAAAGCTTAAGAACTGCCAAAACACCGGAGCACGCAAGCCATCGATGGCAGCAACTTGCTGAATATAGGCGGATCCTCCATGCCAACAACACGCAGACAAAGTCGTGGGCACCTTCATAAAAATAATAAAAAATAATAAAAGGTATAACAACAAAAACTGGAATAGTCACCATGGTGGGAAAAGTTTAAGTCAGCATCAAAACTGCAATGGGAGAAAATCCGTACAGTTTTGTGGTGCAACTTTTTTTTTTTTTTTTTTTATTAACTAAATGTGTTTCACCTTTAAAATAAAATAAGAAAAAAACCTGTAAATTGTAGTTTTCATGCTAAAGCCACGCTGACCTTCTGAATCTAACTGTAAAGTATCATCATTTTTTTTTTCAACTGGATGAAAACCATAGAATAAAAAAGTGAGTCAAATTGAGGCAATAACTTTGCTTTTTCACAGAAGCAGTTACAGAAACATTCCCTCAAATTACTCCTCTAAAAGAAACACAGCATCTAGATTTATATTTTTATATCAAAAGTTCCATAGTGATGTTATAATTAGAGATGAGCGAACAGTGTTCTATCGAACTCATGTTCGATCGGATATTAGGCTGTTCGGCATGTTCGAATCGAATCGAACACCGCGTGGTAAAGTGCGCCATTACTCGATTCCCCTCCCACCTTCCCTGGCGCCTTTTTTGCTCCAATAACAGCGCAGGGTAGGTGGGACAGGAACTACGACACCGGTGACGTTGAGAAAAGTAGGCAAAACCCATTGGCTGCCGAAAACATGTGACCTCTAATTTAAAAGAACAGCGCCGCCCAGGTTCGCGTCATTCTGAGCTTGCAATTCACCGAGGACGGAGGTTTCCGTCCAGCTAGCTAGGGCTTAGATTCTGGGTAGGCAGGGACAGGCTAGGATAGGAAGGAGAAGACAACCAACAGCTCTTATAAGAGCTAAATTCCAGGGAGAAGCTTGTCAGTGTAACGTGGCACTGACGGGCTCAATCGCCGCAACCCAGCTTTCCCAGGATCCTGAATGGAATACACTGTCAGTGTATTCCCGTATACCCGATATATACCCCGATACCCGTTCCAACGGTGTGCCCCCCCACCTTCACCCCAGAAATACCCTGCAAGTCCCCTAGCAATAGAATTGGGGCTATATACACCCACAATTTTTACTACTGGTATACAGTGCCATTGTCTGACTGGGAATTCAAAGAATATATTGGGAATACAAATACCCTCATTTCTTGCTACTGCCATATAGTGCCAGTGTCTGACTGGGAATTCAAAGAATATATTGGGGTTACGTGCACCCACAATTTTTACTACTGGTATACAGTGCCATTGTCTGACTGGGAATTCAAAGAATATATTGGGAATACAAATACCCTCATTTCTTGCTACTGCCATATAGTGCCAGTTTCTGACTGGTAATTCAAAGAATATATTGGGGTTACGTGCACCCACAATTTTCACTACTGGTATACAGTGCCATTGTCTGACTGGGAATTCAAAGAATATATTGGGGTTATAAATACCCTCATTTCTTGCTACTGCCATATAGTGCCAGTGTCTGACTGGGAATTCAAAGAATATATTGGGGTTACGTGCACCCACAATTTTTACTACTGGTATACAGTGCCATTGTCTGACTGGGAATTCAAAGAATATATTGGGGTTATAAATACCCTCATTTCTTGCTACTGCCATATAGTGCCAGTGTCTGACTGGGAATTCAAAGAATATATTGGGGTTACGTGCACCCACAATTTTTACTACTGGTATACAGTGCCATTGTCTGACTGGGAATTCAAAGAATATATTGGGAATACAAATACCCTCATTTCTTGCTACTGCCATATAGTGCCAGTGTCTGACTGGGAATTCAAAGAATATATTGGGGTTACGTGCACCCACAATTTTTACTACTGGTATACAGTGCCATTGTCTGACTGGGAATTCAAAGAATATATTGGGGTTATAAATACCCTCATTTCTTGCTACTGCCATATAGTGCCAGTTTCTGACTGGTAATTCAAAGAATATATTGGGGTTACGTGCACCCACAATTTTTACTACTGGTATACAGTGCCATTGTCTGACTGGGAATTCAAAGAATATATTGGGGTTATAAATACCCTCATTTCTTGCTACTGCCATATAGTGCCAGTGTCTGACTGGGAATTCAAAGAATATATGGGGTTACGTGCACCCACAATTTTTACTACTGGTATACAGTGCCATTGTCTGACTGGGAATTCAAAGAATATATTGGGGTTATAAATACCCTCATTTCTTGCTACTGCCATATAGTGCCAGTGTCTGACTGGGAATTCAAAGAATATATTGGGGTTACGTGCACCCACAATTTTTACTACTGGTATACAGTGCAATTGTCTGACTGGGAAATCAAATAATATATTGGGAATACAAATACCCTCATTTCTTGCTACTGCCATATAGTGCCAGTGTCTGACTGGGAATTCAAAGAATATATTGGGGTTACGTGCACCCACAATTTTTACTACTGGTATACAGTGCCATTGTCTGACTGGGAATTCAAAGAATATATTGGGGTTATAAATACCCTCATTTCTTGCTACTGCCATATAGTGCCAGTGTCTGACTGGGAATTCAAAGAATATATTGGGGTTACGTGCACCCACAATTTTTACTACTGGTATACAGTGCCATTGTCTGACTGGGAATTCAAAGAATATATTGGGAATACAAATACCCTCATTTCTTGCTACTGCCATATAGTGCCAGTGTCTGACTGGGAATTCAAAGAATATATTGGGGTTACGTGCACCCACAATTTTTACTACTGGTATACAGTGCCATTGTCTGACTGCGAATTCAAAGAATATATTGGGAATACAAATACCCTCATTTCTTGCTACTGCCATATAGTGCCAGTGTCTGACTGGGAATTCAAAGAATATATTGGGGTTACGTGCACCCACAATTTTTACTACTGGTATACAGTGCCAATTTCTAACTAGGAATTCAAAATGCGCAAGGCTCCCGGAAAGGGACGTGGACGAGGCCGTGGGCGAGGTCGGGGGAATGGTTCTGGGGAGCAAGGTAGCAGTGAAGCCACAGGGCGTCCCGTGCCTACTCCTGTGGGGCAGCAAGCATTGCGCCACTCCACAGTGCCAGGGTTGCTTGCCACATTAACTAAACTGCAGGGTACAAACCTTAGTAGGCCCGAGAACCAGGAACAGGTCTTGCAATGGCTGTCAGAGAACGCTTACAGCACATTGTCCAGCAGCCAGTCAGACTCTGCCTCCTCTCCTCCTATTACCCAACAGTCTTGTCTTCCTTCCTCCCAAAATTCCGAAGCTTTACAGAACAATAACCCAAACTGTCCCTGCTCCCCAGAGCTGTTCTCCGCTCCTTTCATTGTCCCTCAACCTGCCTCTCCACGTCACGATTCCACGAACCTAACAGAGGAGCATCTGTGTCCAGATGCTCAAACACTAGAGTCTCCTCCATCTCCGTTCGATTTGGTGGTGGATGACCAGCAACCCACCCTCATCGACGATGATGTGACGCAGTTGCCGTCAGGGCATCCAGTTGACCGGCGCATTGTGCGGGAGGAGGAGATGAGACAGGAGTTGGAAGAGGAAGTGGTGGATGATGAGGACACTGACCCGACCTGGACAGGGGGGATGTCAAGCGGGGAAAGTAGTGTGGATGTTGAGGCAGGTGCAGCACCAAAAAGGGTAGCTAGAGGCAGAGGCAGAGGTCAGCAGCTTAGGCGAAGCCAGGCCACACCCGGAATCTCCCAAGATGTTCCAGTTCGTACCCAGCCCCGAAAAACTCCCACCTCGAGGGCACGTTTCTCGAAGGTGTGGAGTTTTTTCAAGGAATGCGCCGAGGACAGATATAGTGTTGTCTGCACAATTTGCCTCTCGAAATTGATTAGGGGCTCTGAGAAGAGCAACCTGTCCACCACTTCAATGCGCCGTCATTTGGAATCCAAGCACTGGAATCAGTGGCAGGCAGCAACGGCAGGACAAAGGCCGCCTGCCGTTCACGCCACTGCCACTGCCTCTGCCACTGCCTCTGCCTCTGCCACTGCCACTGCTGACTGTGCTGGCGATGCACTCCAGAGGACGAGCCAGGACACCACTTCATCTGCCTCCGCCACTTTGTTGACTTCTACCTCATCCTCCCCTGGTCCTGTCTTATCTCCTTCTCCTGCACCATCAAAGGCACCATCAGGCGTTTCTTTACAACAACCCACCATCTCTCAGACATTGGAGCGGCGGCAGAAATACACTGCTAACCACCCACACGCGCAAGCCTTGAACGCCAACATCGCTAAACTGCTGGCCCAGGAGATGTTGGCGTTCCGGCTTGTTGAAACTCCCGCCTTCCTGGACCTGATGGCAACTGCGGCACCTCGCTATGCCGTCCCTAGCCATCACTACTTCTCCCGGTGTGCCGTCCCCGCCTTGCACCAGCACGTGTCACTCAACATCAGGCGGGCCCTTAGTTCCGCGCTTTGCACAAAGGTCCACTTGACCACCGACGCGTGGACAAGTGCATGCAGACAGGGACGCTACATTTCACTGACGGCACACTGGGTGAATGTAGTTGAGGCTGGGACTGCTTCCCAAACTGGCCCGGTGTACCTCGTCTCCCCGCCTAACATTCCTGGCAGGGACACGAGAAGAACACCCCCCTCCTCCTCCTCCTCTACCGCCTCCTCCTCCGCCACCGCCTCCTCCTCCGCCACCGCCTCCTCCTCCGCTGTTAGATTGACCCCAGCTACGAGTTGGAAACGTTGCAGCACTGGCGTTGGTAGACGTCAGCAGGCTGTGCTGAAGCTGATCAGCTTGGGGGACAGACAGCACACTGCCTCCGAGGTGAGGGATGCCCTCCTCGATGAGACGGCAATATGGTTTGAGCCGCTGCACCTGGGCCCAGGCATGGTCGTTTGTGATAACGGCCGGAACCTGGTAGCAGCTCTGGAGCTTGCCGGACTCCAACATGTTCCATGCCTGGCCCACGTCTTCAACCTAGTGGTGCAACGTTTCCTAAAGAGCTACCCCAATGTTCCAGAGCTACTGGTGAAAGTGCGGCGCATGTGCGCCCACTTTCGCAAGTCGACAGTAGCCGCTGCTAGCTTAAAATCTCTCCAGCAACGCCTGCATGTGCCACAACACCGGCTTTTGTGCGACGTCCCCACACGCTGGAACTCAACGTTTCAGATGTTGAATAGAGTGGTTGAGCAGCAGAGACCTTTGATGGAATACCAGCTACAAAACCCTAGGGTGCCACAAAGTCAGCTGCCTCAGTTTCACATCCATGAGTGGCCATGGATGAGAGACCTTTGTGACATCCTACGGGTCTTTGAGGAGTCCACAAGGAGGGTGAGCTCTGAGGATGCGATGGTGAGCCTTACAATCCCGCTCTTGTGTGTTCTGAGAGAATCCCTGATTGACATCAGGGATAACTCAGATCACACAGAGGAGTTAGGGATAGCATCCGATCCGTCACAGCTGGAGAGTAGGTCCACACATCTGTCCGCTTCACTGCGTTTAATGGAGGAGGAGGAGGAGGAGGAGGAGGAAGAAGAGTTGTCCGATGATGTGATGGTGATACAGGAGGCTTCCGGGCAACTTCGAATCGTCCCATTGTTGCAGCGCGGATGGGTAGACATGGAGGATGAGGAGGAAATGGAGATTGAACTTTCCGGTGGGGCCAGAGGAGTCATGCCAACTAACACTGTGGCAGACATGGCTGAGTTCATGTTGGGGTGCTTTACAACCGACAAGCGTATTGTCAAAATCATGGAGGACAACCAGTACTGGATCTTTGCTATCCTTGACCCCCGGTATAAAAACAACATCTCGTCTTTTATTCCGGTAGAGGGGAGGGCCAATCGCATCAATGCTTGCCACAGGCAATTGGTGCAGAATATGATGGAGATGTTTCCAGCATGTGACGTTGGCGGCAGGGAGGGCAGTTCCTCCAGTAGGCAACCAAGTTCTCACCGGTCCACACAAACGAGGGGCACACTGTCTAAGGTCTGGGACACCTTGATGGCACCCCCTCGCCAAAGTGCCGCCACGGAGGGTCCTAGTGTCACCAGGCGTGAGAAGTATAGGCGCATGTTGCGGGAATACCTTTCCGACCACAGCCCTGTCCTCTCCGACCCCTCTGCGCCCTACACGTATTGGGTGTCGAAGTTGGACCTGTGGCTTGAACTTGCCCTATATGCCTTGGAGGTGCTGTCCTGTCCTGCCGCCAGCGTCCTATCTGAGAGGGTGTTCAGTGCAGCCGGTGGCATCATCACTGACAAGCGCACCCGTCTGTCAGCTGAGAGTGCCGACCGGCTCACTTTGATAAAAATGAACCACCACTGGGTAGAGCCGTCATTTTTGTGCCCACCTGTGTAAAGCACCCCAACATGAAACTCCATGTCTGTACTCAACCTCTCCAATTCCTCCGCATCCTCATACTCATCCACCATAAGCGTTGCACAATTCTGCTAATACTAGGCTCCCTCCACCCTGATTTCCCCCAACTCTGCTGGTTAGAGGCTCCCTCCACCCTGATTTCCACCAACTCTGCTGGTTAGAGGCTCCCTCCACCATGAATTGGTCCAAACTGGGCTGTTTAGCGGCTCCCTCCACCATGAATTGGTCCAAACTGGGGTTTTTAGAGGCTCCCTCCACCATGAATTGGTCCAAACTGGGGTTTTTAGAGGCTCCCTCCACCATGAATTGGTCCAAACTGGGGGTTTTTAGAGGCTCCCTCCACCATGAATTTGCCCAAACTGGGCTGTTTAGAGGCTCCCTCCACCATGAATTGGTCCAAACTGGGCTGGTTAGAGGCTCCCTCCACCATGAATTGGTCCAAACTGGGTTTTTTAGAGGCTCCCTCCACCATGAATTGGTCCAAACTTGGCTGTTTAGAGGCTCCCTCCACCATTAATTGGTCCAAACTGGGCTGGTTAGAGGCTCTCTCCACCATTAATTGGTCCAAACTGGGCTGGTTAGAGGCTCCCTCCACCATGAATTGATCCAAACTGGGTTTTTTAGAGGCTCCCTCCACCATGAATTGGTCCAAACTTGGCTGTTTAGAGGCTCCCTCCACCATGAATTTGCCCAAACTGGGCTGGTTAGAGGCTCCCTCCACCATGAATTGGTCCAAACTGGGGTTTTTAGAGGCTCCCTCCACCATGAATTGGTCCAAACTTGGCTGTTTAGAGGCTCCCTCCACCATTAATTGGTCCAAACTGGGCTGGTTAGAGGCTCCCTCCACCATGAATTTGCCCAAACTGGGCTGTTTAGAGGCTCCCTCCACCATGAATTTGCCCAAACTGGGCTGGTTAGAGGCTCCCTCCACCATGAATTGGTCCAAACTGGGGTTTTTAGAGGCTCCCTCCACCATGAATTGGTCCAAACTTGGCTGTTTAGAGGCTCCCTCCACCATGAATTGGTCCAAACTGGGGTGGTTAGAGGCTCCCTCCACCATTAATTGGTCCAAACTGGGCTGGTTAGAGGCTCCCTCCACCATTAATTGGTCCAAACTGGGCTGGTTAGAGGCTCCCTCCACCGTGAATTTGCCCAAACTGGGCTGTTTAGAGGCTCCCTCCACCATGAATTTGCCCAAACTGGGCTGGTTAGAGGCTCCCTCCACCATGAATTGGTCCAAACTGGGGTTTTTAGAGGCTCCCTCCACCATGAATTGGTCCAAACTTGGCTGTTTAGAGGCTCCCTCCACCATTAATTGGTCCAAACTGGGCTGGTTAGAGGCTCCCTCCACCATGAATTGGTCCAAACTGGGTTTTTTAGAGGCTCCCTCCACCATGAATTTGCCCAAACTGGGCTGTTTAGAGGCTCCCTCCACCATGAATTGGTCCAAACTGGGCTGGTTAGAGGCTCCCTCCACCATGAATTTCCCAAAACTTGGCTGTTTAGAGGCTCCCTCCACCATTAATTGGTCCAAACTGGGCTGGTTAGAGGCTCCCTCCACCATGAATTTGCCCAAACTGGGCTGTTTAGAGGCTCCCTCCACCATGAATTTGCCCAAACTGGGCTGTTTAGAGGCTCCCTCCACCATGAATTGGTCCAAACTGGGTTTTTTAGAGGCTCCCTCCACCATGAATTGGTCCAAACTGGGCTGTTTAGAGGCTCCCTCCACCATGAATTTGCCCAAACTGGGCTGTTTAGCGGCTCCCTCCACCATTAATTGGTCCAAACTGGGCTGGTTAGAGGCTCCCTCCACCATGAATTTGCCCAAACTGGGCTGTTTAGAGGCTCCCTCCACCATGAATTTGCCCAAACTGGGCTGGTTAGAGGCTCCCTCCACCATGAATTGGTCCAAACTGGGCTGGTTAGAGGCTCCCTCCACCATGAATTTCCCAAAACTTTGCTGTTTAGAGCCTCCCTCCACCATTAATTGGTCCAAACTGGGCTGGTTAGAGGCTCCCTCCACCATGAATTTGCCCAAACTGGGCTGTTTAGAGGCTCCCTCCACCATGAATTTGCCCAAACTGGGCTGTTTAGAGGCTCCCTCCACCATGAATTGGTCCAAACTGGGTTTTTTAGAGGCTCCCTCCACCATGAATTGGTCCAAACTGGGCTGTTTAGAGGCTCCCTCCACCATGAATTTGCCCAAACTGGGCTGTTTAGCGGCTCCCTCCACCATTAATTGGTCCAAACTGGGCTGGTTAGAGGCTCCCTCCACCATGAATTTGCCCAAACTGGGCTGTTTAGAGGCTCCCTCCACCATGAATTTGCCCAAACTGGGCTGGTTAGAGGCTCCCTCCACCATGAATTGGTCCAAACTGGGGTTTTTAGAGGCTCCCTCCACCATGAATTGGTCCAAACTTGGCTGTTTAGAGGCTCCCTCCACCATTAATTGGTCCAAACTGGGCTGGTTAGAGGCTCCCTCCACCATGAATTGGTCCAAACTGGGTTTTTTAGAGGCTCCCTCCACCATGAATTTGCCCAAACTGGGCTGTTTAGAGGCTCCCTCCACCATGAATTGGTCCAAACTGGGGTTTTTAGAGGCTCCCTCCACCATGAATTGGTCCAAACTTGGCTGTTTAGAGGCTCCCTCCACCATGAATTGGTCCAAACTGGGGTGGTTAGAGGCTCCCTCCACCATTAATTGGTCCAAACTGGGCTGGTTAGAGGCTCCCTCCACCATGAATTTGCCCAAACTGGGCTGTTTAGCGGCTCCCTCCACCATTAATTGGTCCAAACTGGGCTGGTTAGAGGCTCCCTCCACCATGAATTTGCCCAAACTGGGCTGGTTAGAGGCTCCCTCCACCATGAATTGGTCCAAAATGGGGTTTTTAGAGGCTCCCTCCACCATGAATTGGTCCAAACTTGGCTGTTTAGAGGCTCCCTCCACCATGAATTGGTCCAAACTGGGGTGGTTAGAGGCTCCCTCCACCATTAATTGGTCCAAACTGGGCTGGTTAGAGGCTCCCTCCACCATGAATTTGCCCAAACTGGGCTGTTTAGAGGCTCCCTCCACCATGAATTGGTCCAAACTGGGCTGGTTAGAGGCTCCCTCCACCATGAATTTCCCAAAACTTGGCTGTTTAGAGGCTCCCTCCACCATTAATTGGTCCAAACTGGGCTGGTTAGAGGCTCCCTCCACCATGAATTTGCCCAAACTGGGCTGTTTAGAGGCTCCCTCCACCATGAATTGGTCCAAACTTGGCTGTTTAGAGGCTCCCTCCACCATGAATTGGTCCAAACTGGGGTGGTTAGAGGCTCCCTCCACCATTAATTGGTCCAAACTGGGCTGGTTAGAGGCTCCCTCCACCATTAATTGGTCCAAACTGGGCTGGTTAGAGGCTCCCTCCACCATGAATTGGTCCAAACTGGGGTTTTTAGAGGCTCCCTCCACCATGAATTGGTCCAAACTGGGGTGGTTAGAGGCTCCCTCCACCATTAATTGGTCCAAACTGGGCTGGTTAGAGGCTCCCTCCACCATGAATTGGTCCAAACTGGGGTGGTTTTAGGCTCCCTCCACCATTAATTGGTCCAAACTGGGCTGGTTAGAGGCTCCCTCCACCATTAATTGGTCCAAACTGGGCTGGTTAGAGGCTCCCTCCACCATGAATTGGTCCAAACTTGGCTGTTTAGAGGCTCCCTCCACCATGAATTGGTCCAAACTGGGGTGGTTAGAGGCTCCCTCCACCATTAATTGGTCCAAACTGGGCTGGTTAGAGGCTCCCTCCACCATTAATTGGTCCAAACTGGGCTGGTTAGAGGCTCCCTCCACCATGAATTGGTCCAAACTGGGGTTTTTAGAGGCTCCCTCCACCATGAATTTGCCCAAACTGGGGTGTTTAGAGGCTCCCTCCACCATGAATTTGCCCAAACTCTGCTGGTTAGAGGCTCAATCCACCCTGATTTTCAAAACAAATGTTGGTGCCAACCTCAACTTACTACAAGGGCCAAATTCACTGCTGGTGACAAGCTCTCCTCACTGCAAGTGCCAAATACACATGTTTCAAGGTGTTTTCCTACTGTCAGAGAGGTGGTATTGAGTGTGTAAAGTGTGTAGTTGTTAGGCTGTGATGTTGGGGTAATAGAGGGTCTTTGGTGTGTTAGATGCCCCCAGACATGCTTCCCCTGCTGTCCCAGTGTCATTCCAGAGGTGTTGGCATCATTTCCTGGGGTGTCATAGTGGACTTGGTGACCCTCCAGACACGGATTTGGGTTTCCCCCTTAACGAGTATCTGTTCCCCATAGACTATAATGGGGTTCGAAACCCGTTCGAACACACGAACATTGAGCGGCTGTTCGAATCGAATTTCGAACCTCGAACATTTTAGTGTTCGCTCATCTCTAGTTATAATGCCCCATTGTGATGTCACCAAGTTCCATAGTGATGTCATAATGCCCCACTGTGATGTCACAGAATTTCATTGTTATGTCATCAAGTTTTATTGTGATGTCAGAAAGTTCCATAGTGATGCTCGAATTCCCCTGTGTGATGTCATAGAATTCCATTGTGATGTCATTAAGTTTCATAGTAATGTCATCAAGTTCCATGGTGATGTCATCATGCCCCATTGTGATGCCCCAGAATTCCATTGTGATGTCCCAGAATTCCATTGTGATGTAATTGAGTTTCATTGATGTCGCAATGCCCATTGTGATGTCAAGTTCCATAGTGACGTAATAATGCCCCATGGTGATGTCACAGAATTCCATTGTGATGCCATCAAGTTCCATAGTAATGCCATAATGCCCCATTGTGATGTCCCAGAGTTCTATTGTGATGTCATCAAGTTCCATAGTGATGTGATAATGCCCCATTGTGATGTCCCAGAGTTCTATTGTGATGTCATCAAGTTCCATAGTGATATCATAATGCCCCATTGTGATGTCATCAAGTTCGATATTGATGTCATAATTCCCCATTGTGATGTCATGGAATTCCTTTGAGATGTCATCGAGTTCCATAGTGATGTTATAATTCCCCATTGTAAAGTCATGGAATTCCATTGTGATGTCAAGTTCCATATTGATGTCATAATGCCCCATTGTGATGTCAGCAAGTTCCAAACTGATGCCATAATGACCCATTGTGATGCCCCAGAGTTCTATTGTGATGTCATCAAGTCCCATAGTGATGTCATAATGCCTCATTGTGATGTTACGGAATTACTTTGTGATGTCATCAAATTCCATAGTGATGTCATAATGCTCCATTGTGATATCATGGAATTCCATTGTGATTAGAGATGAGCAAACACCGTTCGAACGAGTAGGTATTTGATCGAATATTAAGGTATTCGACATATTCAATTTCGATCGAATACCACGTGGTAAACACAGTAAAAATTTGTATCCCCTCCCACCTTCCCTGGTGCTTTTTTTGCACCAATAACTGTGAAGGGGAGGTGGGACAGGAAGCAGGAAAACGTAGGCATCGAAAAAAAATAGGAACAAGTCATTGGCTGGCGAAATCAGGTGACCTCAGATTTATAAGAATAGTGTCAGCCATATTCGTGTCAGATGCGGTTTTGGTGAGATAGGGAGAGACATCGTGCTGAGGGTGTGAGAGAGTTTAGCTATTGCTAGGCAGGAAAAATTGAATCAACAGCTCTTTTCAGAGCTACACTGCAGGAAGAGTGTATATACTGAACCGTATATACACTCAACCTGTCAAAACTTAACAAAAGCCCTTTTTAGGGCTCAAATTCATTACAAGTGGTATCCTCTATATACCTGTCCCATAGGGGTGAGAAGAAAGCTTAATACTGTCATCACCTGTACACATCTGAAAATGCGTCAGGGTAACACAAAGGGTGGGGACTAGGACGGGGACGTGGAAATCCAGCTGGGGATCCAGGCCGCAGTCGAGCTACTGTGGATGCAATGGCTACTGTAGAGGGGCAGCCAGCAGTGCCCTCATCCACAACGTCAAGCAGGGTGCAGGGTACCCCACTGTCGAGGCCCGAGCACCAGGAAGCAATGTTACAGTGAATAGCGGATATTGCTTCCAGCGGCATTTTCACCAGCCAGTCAGCCACTACCTCCAGGCGTGTAACACAACAGTCTGCCTCTCCTGGTGATGTAGTGGCTGTGGACCTGCAACCATCCTCAGTGCTAATGACGAGACACAGTTCCATGTTTCTGTGCCAGCTCATAAGTTCCTCGTCCTCCTTTTTTTGCCTCCTCCTCCTCCAACAACACCACCATCACCGTTAAAAAATATTTAAAATAACCCCATTAAGGCTCACCCTAAGGGCCTGCAAAATAATGTTTTAGGGCTCACCCCAAGGGCCAAAAACTAAAACACTGCTGGTGCAAGGCTCAAGTCACCTCAAGGGCCAAAAACACTGCTGGTTAAAGGCTCAAGTCACACAAAGGGCCAATAACTAAAACTCTGCTGGTACAAGGCTCAACTCACCCCAAGGGCCTGAAAAGTAAATTTTTGTATGGCTCAGCTTAAGGGCCTCTAACTTAATTTGGAAGGGCTCACGTGAAGGGCCAGAAAAGTAATTTTTGGATGTGTCACCACATCACACACACACATAAACAATGACAGTTAGGGGTGGGGGCTGTTGTATTTCCCATTGCCTATGCCATCTGTGGTTGTCATGGGCAACGTGATTTAAAGGGGTGCATGCTAATGTTTCTGTCCATACTAATTTAGAGGAAAGAAGGTTTCCAAGTATTTTCCCACTTTCCATAGAGGTTCTATTGAGTGTGGGAAGTGCCTAGTTGATAGGCTGTGATAGTGGGGTAATCCTGGGACTTGGGCATGTTAGATGCCCCCAGACATGCTTCCCCTGCTGTCCCAGTTGCATTCCAGAGGTGTCGGCATCATTTCCTGGGGTGTCATAGTGGACTTGGTGACTCTCCGTAGTCGAATAGTGTTTTCCCCTGAAATGAGCCTTTTTTCCCCATAGACTATAATGATATTCGTAGTCAGTCGAATAGTCGAATATTGAGGGTCTACTCGTAACGAATATCGAATATGTCACTACTCACTCATTTCTAATTGTGATTTCATGAAGTTCCATTCTTATGTCATTAAGTTCCATAGTAAAGTAATTTGCCCCATTGTGATGTCACAGAATTCCATTGTGATGTCATCAAGTTCCAATGTTTTTATTTACTAATTGTAGATTTTTTTTTATTTTATATTCTGTGCAATATCATGGAGACATCTTTGCTTAGCTAGTCTGTTAACAGCAGTTCAGAAATTTGTTTTACAACAGCCACATGGACCAGAAAAAAAACTGGCGTCTGATGGTGGCTCATTGACTTTTGCTGGAGTGTTGTGGGCATACTCTGTGAGGACCTAAATGCTTGAGAGGAGGAGATCTCTTACAATGATGACATCTTGGTTACCTGAAGTCACCCAGAGGCGTAACTTCAGTGGGTGCAGAGGGTGCAGTCGCATCGGGGCCCAGGAGCCTTAAGGGGCACATATGCACTGGCATTAGTATTAATATTGCAGCTTCCATCTGCCCCATAAGCCAAGGAGCCCCACAGATTACCCTAACCACACTAAGGTGGATTAAACTCCTTAGACCCGTAACCATCACTATCAAGAATTCACTGTAGGGATGAGGTAGAGGGCCTGGACAAACATAGTTTTTATTAACGTATAGTATGGCATTTGTGTCTCTTTTTATTTTTTTTAAGAAGTTGGATAACCCTTTTAGAAATGAAGTTCTGGCTACTGATGCCAGCCACTAGGATAATCTTACTGCGAATGGATTTCTACAAAAACCTTAGAGACCATCGCAGCATCTGAGTAAGATTTTTTATTTATTTATTTTATAACTTTCGTGTCCCTTATTTTTTTTTTTTTAGAAACTCAATAATCCTTTATAAAAAAATGAAGTTCTGGCTACTCACACCAGCGACTAAGGTAATCTCACTACAAATGGATTTATACAGCTCCCATCCTTCCACTTGGTGGCGCAGTGTACGAAATTTTCTAAGATCATTTTGGCTATAATTTTTATGGGAAAAGGTATAATAAAACATGACATTTTGTCAACGTTTTGCTGCCGTATGTATGTGAACCAACCTTCAAGGGCCACTGACATTATATAGGAGGCTGGAAGGGGACAGAAGAAACACAGAAAACTGCCAGAGAGCTCATGAGAATTAAAGAGGACCTTTCATGTCCTCGGGAACATGTGGTTTTATATACTGTTAGAAAGCCAACAGCGAACTGGCTTTCCCGTTATGTGCCCCGGAACAAGAGATGTCAAGGATAGACCTGTATCTCTTCACTGTCAGAAGGGCGTTCTTGACAATCTAGCCAGACTGTGAGGAACGCCCCTCCTGGCAGTATTGTCCACGACTCTTTACTGTCAGCGGAGACATTCCTTACTATCCAGCAAGCAGTGAGGAATGCCCCCCAGTACTAGTCTATGAATGAGTACTGTCAGGAGGGTGGCCTTCCTCACTACTCAGCGTCATCACTCGGCAGTAAGGAACGCCCCCTCTGACAGTATAGAGCTATGGACAGTACTGCCAGGAGCGGCGTTCCTCACAGTCCAGCTAGATTGTCAGAAACACCTTTCTGACAGTGGAGAGAAACTGGTAACTGCACCAATATCTCTAGCCCCGGGGCACATAACGGGAAAACCAAGTGTGTGCTGATTTCTAGCGGTATATAAAACTGTTTGTTTGGGGGGGGGGGTTTAAATGTAGAGTGTGAGCCCCATATAGGGATCACAATGCACATTGTTTTTCTTCATTTAAGACATTTATGTCTTTGTAGAATGGGAGGAAATCGACACAAACAAGGGAAAACATACAAACTCAGTCCTGGCGGGATTCAAACCCAGGACTCCAGCACAGCAAGGCTGCAGTGCTGACCACTGAGCCACCGAGTCGCCCCGTATATAAAACTGTTTGTGCCCAAAAACATGAAAGGTCCTCTTTAAGGGAAGGTAAGTATGACTGTTTATCATTTTTCGGTACCTACCCTGGACTTTGTATTACTATACAGTGGCATCTCTTGGGGGGGTCTGTTACTATACACAGGGGTCTATTTAGTAACAAGGAAATTGTTGGGCTAACCTTGTGAATATTCTTGTTCGCCCATTCCTAGTGACCACCCAGCGCAACCTGTCAAAAACTTTGCTAATGTATCATGATATTGTACTGAATTTTTGTTACGAGAAATTTGGGTTCTTAACCAAAGTCGTGCTAAGGTAAGGGTCTACATGGTGATACTCCGTTGGGAATTTTTTATGCCATGAGTGGCCACCCAATGTTTGTGATGTAAAATAACACCTGTCAACAGTTCGGCTTCCGTGTCGTGATATTGTATCAAATTTCTAAGCAGAAATTGCAATTCTTTTTTTTTCTACGAAATTTCCGGAAAAGTTTAGGGTGGACACATCTATTACATTTATTTTCACTTTGGTAATTATCGGCATGGCTGTGTCCAAACCCCAGTCTCCGTACAATAAGAACGAGCTGATGGTGGAACAGATCGCCAAATACACTGGCACGCTATTCCTTCCACTTGTCATACTCTATTTACGCACACATGGAATTGTGTACTCTTCATATTTGGACGCGCCCGCTGTTCTCTGAACATTGGCATTCTGTTACGGCCGGGACATTGTTTCATTTGACTAAGATCATTTCATTGTCGCTCAGCTGAATAAATGTCCCATCCACAATCCTTACTTGTCCGTGTTCCTCTTCCATGTAACACATTAGAGGCTCGACAAACAGGATTTCGGAAATGTTTCCGTAGTTACTTGCTTATTTAATATCGGCTTTAGTATTCTGCGAGTGCTCGAGTCATCGAGACATGAATAATTTCTTGAGCTACCTCAATGAACAGGGAAATGTGACTTAAACCGTTTTCTACTGTATTAATTCTTAGCCTATTCCAGGTTTCTTAACTTCTACTTGTCGTTCTTTAATTTTTGGCCGGGGTTTTGCTGGCAAAACCATATTGAAGGGACATTTGCTGGCAATTACACAATTTGTTTCATTTTCTGTATATATTTATTTATTATCGGGGAACAGATGTCCCTTGCTGAGCAATCATTGAATCCCGTGAAAGCCCCTCAATGGCTTCCATCAATTCTCCTGCCAAGGGTCTCAGCAATTTTATAACATGCATCATTCAGTTAGAACAGATGGGTTTTAGTTTAATGATGCCAGTGTATAAAGACGAAATATGCTGGTTGAGAGTTTTGTTCGCGGCCAAAACCGGAGAAGAAAAAAATATTTCACGGGGCCAAAAACTCAGTGTCAAAAAATGAAATCATTTATTTATTGGAAAAATAATGCTGTAAGCTAACAGGAAGAAAGGAGAGTTGGGCTGACATAAATACATGTCCATTAGACCGTGTGATATAGGATGTACCATCGGCTGGAATCACTCCTTTTATCATAGAACGCATTGGTTTGTTATTACTAAGGGGAGACTGATAGAGCGGTGATATAACCAGCCAGAGTTGTAGCTAGGCTTTCCATCACCCAGGGCAAAGATTCAGGTTAGTCTGTAGCTAAATATATAGAAGTGGCTCGTAGGTAACTCTTTGACAACCAATACCTGGGGCACAGGCCTTGGTTGACCCTTACCCAACTACGCCCCTGCAGTCATCTAGATAGAAAGGAGAAGATTTGGGACTGAGTGCAAAGAGTGTGGTCACACCAAGGTCCAAAAACTCTAAAGTTGTTGTCCGGGATAAACTAAGAATTAACCCCTAAACTAAACCCCCTCCCCCTGCTTTTAATTTACTTCAATTTAAAAAAAAAAAATCTATAAGTACCCATATGCCTGTAGCGGTCACACCACCACACCAGGGACATTTTCTGTTATTCCGGTGACTTTCCGTTTCACCGCTTCTAAAATGGAATGTCACCATTGCCTTTCGTCCACCTCCTATCCCCATCAATACAAACAAGCCTTCCTATGTCTTCCTGGAATAGGTTATCTAGGGAGACGGGGAGAGGGTGGGAGGGACTAGTAATGGGCGGGATTTCTAGGCTAGGGAGGCAGGGGAGGGGGAGTGGCTAGTAGGGGGAGATTATTTATCTAGTGAGACAGGGAAGGGAGAGTGTAATGGAGTGAGAGAGGAGGGGGGCTGAGTGAGAGGGAACTAGTGTAGAGGCTACACAAGAAGCTGCATAGCAGGAAGCTAATACCAAGTAAACAAATGCAGAGGATGCAACAGCAGCCAGAGACACTCAGAAATCACTGCAAACACTGCTAAAAGTATATGGATGCAATTATCAACCCATTACTAGCACTAACAGAAATTTCTTTTTATATATATATATATATATATATATATATATATATATATATATATATATATATTTTCTGCCCGGAAACCCCTTTTAATCTCTTCCCACTATAATCAGACCAGTACTATAAACAATGCATTATAGTTGGGGAGCCTGGTATAAATTTTGCCAAAATCTTTGTTTACGTCTCTGCAAAGAAGGAGCAGCTATGGAGATATCATTTCATAGAACTGCATAGTCCTTGCTCTGTCCTCTCAGCTTCTCTTCTGTGGTTCCAATTGTTGGGTTTTCACACTGAATCCTGGTTACTGGTTGGTAATGAAAAGTTTCATGCTGTCTCCTATATAGTCATCTCTACATATCAGGTTTCATGGCCATGAGTGGAGATCCACTTTAAGAATTAGATAGATCTCATGAACATTAGTGGTTTTGGATAGCTTAATGGGAGCTTATGGGGAAAAGTACAACTTATATATTCATTAAAAGAGATCCTTTCAACAATTTCACCAACTCCAACTCTTTGTACAATTAAAAGGTTGTGATCCACCAATTCTATAGCATCTGCAATTTTTGTCCCTGTCCCCTACCATACCTGAGCTGTAATTTATGTTATTTTCAGCACAATTAGGCTCTCTACTGTCAGGTGGGAGGTGCTGAATTGAATCAGACATTCTGGGACTGCCCACTTGACAGTAGAGAGCCTAATTGTGAAATTATTCCTGGGGAACTTTGGGGGCTAAAGAAAAAATTACAACTGCACCAGAATCACCAGCACATACTGAATGATACCAAGATTTGGAGTTGGGGCTGATTGTCTTTGAATCCTTGCTTATCCTGGGATTAGGAGTCCTATGGGACAGCTTTCCCTATATTAACATGCATAGACATCTGTCAATCGGTGAGTGGGACCGCCCACTTAACTCTTAAGAACAGCAGAATTGCTTTGAGACTTGGATGAGTAATTTTACTATTACTAACTTTTGTCACTAAACTATACATCCATCTGCTTAGCTCCTCCTGCCCTATAACAGGTCTGTCTGCATATGAATGCACTATCTTAGGGGAAAGAGGCATCACCATCCTGCAGCCTGTAGCTACTTCTTTCCCTGCTTGCAGGTTATAGGTAAATATATAGATATTCCTCTGACACCACAAAAATCTGTCTAGTAAACATTAAAATCTATGCATGGAAAAGGGCTGTGGGGAGATGCAGCTGCAACTTCTCTTCTTCATCCTGATTGTGAGTTTACATGCTGTGAGAGGGGAGAGGGAGCAAAACGTAAAAGGCCCGGTGTATACAGCTGATACCACCCTGTTACTGAGCATATTACAGAGATAGACATCACACCCTTGTCATGTATGTCACTTTTTGTAGATTTTGAGCAAAATAATTTTGTAGTGCTATGCAAATGAGACAGTTGGTGCACTGGGGGTGGGCCTTCAGCTCGTAGAGCACTGCTTGTTCTGCTCAGACCTCTATCATCTGTGGCCTGTGCCCACCACCTGCAGTTAGACTTGACTCTACCACTAACATACCTTACACGAGCAGCAAGAGCAGTGCTGCAGGGAGATGAAGGCCCGCCCCCAGTGCACCAACTACCCTATGGTACATTAAAACAGCCCCACCTGTTGGTTGTATATTGTAAAGGTTTTTCAAGTCAGTGCATTTCTAATGTTGGGCCATCCAATATTTTTACTTTGGGGCTGACTACCATTGAGATTTGCACAAGTGATGTCACTATAATGCAACCAGTGACCCAATGAAGAACAGGTTAGGGTTCCGTCTGTTTCAGAGCGCTGGAGAAGTTTATGAACCACCACACTATTGCATAGTTTAGTCTTGTTTTTCCTAACTTGCCGTATATTCCTTACACAGCATATACCGGGTCAGACGTAACTTTGACAATTAAAAAAGACAATGTCAGAGCAAATTAATGAGGATTTTTCTGCGCTCTGTCAGTAAAACAACTGTGATTCTGCGTTTTGTTGCCCTTGCACATTTCGAGTCTAGCCGGCCTTATTGCTGTTTTCGTGGACATTCCTTCGCCTCCCGCTTGTTATGTTCCTGTCTCATCTCCGGTTCTGAGTTGTCAGTCATTGCCGATA